>NW_023367144.1:0-49759 GCF_902167145.1 Zea mays
TTTCTTTTGAACTGGCTGCAAGGAGAAGCAAGCCGAAGATTTGGCCTCCTCAGGCCAAACTATTTCGTAAGTGTAAATTTCCTTTGGTTCACTGTCCGAACTACTTTGACTATGCTCTACTATATGGACATTATGATGACCGTTTTGACTAGTTCTTTGCTTTGGCTTTCACAAGCCGAAGCTCTCTCTGATGTAATTGTGCTAGCGTAAAGAATTGGATGCCTTCTAATTTCTCTCTTAAATAATAGTGCAATCCATCAAAGGCTATTCCCACCAGTTGTTTATCTGTTAAATGAATTTGAAAGCATCGGTTTCTCGTATCCCGGAATCTCCGGATGTAATCACTAACCGATTCATCTTTTTCTTGTCGAAGGGCTACTAAGTCTACTAAATCTAGCTCATATCGTCAGAGAAGAAATGTTCATGAAATTTTTGTTCTAAATCTCCCCACGACAAAATGGAGTTAGGAGGGAGCGTGGCATACCATGTGAATGCAGTTCCTGTTAAAGATAATTAAAATAAACGTACACGAAATGCTTCGGTGTCGGCCAATTCTCCTAACTGTGCTAAGAACTGGTCTATGTGCTCACATGTCTCTTTTCTTGGTCACCCGAAAACTTTGCGAATTCAGGTATTCTGGTCCCTTGTGGGTATGGGAGCCGGTCAAACTGGCTATCATAAGGTCTCCGATATGACTGCCCCCCAGGGACTATACTAACTCCGAGCTTATCTCGGAACGCCCCAGCTATTTCCTCCCTTACTATGTCAATGGCAGCCGGTGGGAGACCACCGACTCTTTGATCCAATATGGGTGAGTTTGTTTGGATGTTGGTATGTTGTTTTCCTTCCCATTGGTTTGGGTTTTGTAGCGCGTTAATGCATGCCCCATGAGGTTCATAGGACTGGCCATTCCTTTCTGGCCTTCTAGGGGCCGGAAAGTACTCACTCTCATGGGTTTGATAGATTATATTATGGTGCTGGTGTGTCATATGGTGAGATGGGGAGTCTAGCTGGGACGGATACGGAGTTGGATATCCATCCTCCTTTAAAAACTCTGTGTCGAACCGTCCGGTTAAATACGCGGACCGTCCAGCCCCGTGCACGGACTGTCTGGCCATGTGGCCGGACCGTCCAGCCCCATCTCGCGAGCAGTGCTGATAACTTATTGCAGTCTATTGCTCAGTGAAGAGGGAGACAGACAAAATGACAGAGATAATCACTTTATTGCAGAGAAGACAGTGCTTATATACAAGCGAATCAGTGCCTCCCAAAGGGTGTGTACCTTGGGGAGAATTTGTCGCACCCATGGAGGGGATTGATCACAACTATTGTAACACTCTCCTCCTCCCCGTGCTTGTGCCAGTACCGGTAGCGCCGCCCCCACTAGGGATGGCAGCGGGTCGGATTTTGTTCGGGTATAATAATACCCGACCCGAAATTGAACCCGAGTCATTTACAAATATCCATACCCACCAAGTCAATCGGGCGAGAAACTGTACCCGTACCCGTGCCCATCGGGTATCCACCGGGTATCGGGTATCCAGTGGATATGTTATTGTAGACTAAATAACATTCGGTTAGTGTTATAATAAATGCTTAAAATATTTTAGTTTCTATCTAAGCACCAATGCAACACGAGAATGACTATATTTGGCTACATGTCAATACAATATCTTAACTCATAATTATCACATCCAATAAATTTAAATTTGAGTACAGAGAATAAAAGATTAATGAGTTCATGATAGTTGACAGTCATAACATTGTCAATGTCTCATTGGTCTCGATTACATTACAGTTGACTATTAACACAACACAAATTAATATTCATTAATCAACAACACATGCGGGTGAGTTTTTCTAGTGAATGTAGCACATTTTTAGTGGATGTAGACACCTTTAAAGATGTATATTGATATTTCGGGTATCCACTGGATATCCATGGGTAAAGTATTTTACCCATACCCTACCCGATGTATTTCGGGTATCCGACCTGATAGAACCCGCGGGTGAGTTTTTCTACCCATATCCATATCCGTCGGGTACGAAACCCGCGGATATCCATACCCACGGGTTCAACTGCCATCCCTAGCCCCCACCCTTCTCGCCTATGTGGTCCGCGGAGATGGCCCGTAACACTAGATGTTTATCACCTGGGGTTTATCACCAGTTTAATAGAAAAAAGATCTAAGCTAAGAAGGTTAGTGAAGATAAGGAATTTGGTGTCATATTCAGCTCCGTTATCTAAACAATTAAAAGGATTTCGTGAACTTTGGGGTTACATTATCTTGTTTGATGGCGAGTTTTAAGCGGTGGTTCGGATCACGCGTGTAAGTGAATATGAAAAATCAGAAAATGTCTGATTGTTTGTAAAATTGGACCCCGCACGTTGTTCGAGAAAAACCATGCGCCAGTTCATTAATCAAATTGTTCTCTAGTTAAATGTTTGGGTAGCGAGCGAAATTCGTCTAAATTCAAAAGAATAAAATGCAGATTAAAATAACAAAGCCGATGTCATGGTTCGGTTTGGTTACATCTCGTTCAGATCTAAGGTTCGAAAATAAACAACCGGTAAATTTTTTACCTAAATCCGGAAGTATTCACCAAATCAAATCCTATCTAAATATTGTATCCGATATTATTTTGGTTCACCACTTTATTGCTCTTTTAAACTCTAACCCTAAAATCCGTATTTATCTATACACTTTTTGTTAAAAAAGAAAAGAAAAGAAAAAATCTATATCATTATCGCCCACCGCTTAATGTGTTTAGTGTTCTTCTAATCCCAGCCGTACTCTATTCATCCTATCAAAAAGTCCCTAGAAACCCATGTGCATCTCCTCCCAGTTTGTGCACGTCGCCGCCCTTGACAGTTAGCCGGCCTTATCCCTCTCCTTAACCAACAGCCACCCGCCTCTCTCCTAATCCCTCACATCTCCTTCTCCCTCGACGCAAGCGCACATCTATCCCTAATTCGTTTCCACGTGCACTCCTCGTCTCCTCCTCACGGCTCGCCACCAGGCGCCGCTTCTGCCTCCACACACGTCGGCGATCTGGGCGCCCAGCTCCTTATACCAGCCCATGTCACCCTCACCTCCGTTAGGACCATCTGCCGCGAGGCCATTGCGCATGTTTCCCTGCTCTTCTTGCACGTATTCTAGCGCGCCCACCTCTCCCTCGCGCTCACTTTTGCTGAGCGTCGTCAGCCTCACGCTCGCCTTGCCTAGGCTCGGTGTTGACGCTTTTTCGGAGCGCCAAATACTCAAGAAGAACCGGCGGCGGTGCTCTCTGGTCAGGCGCGGACGGTCCGCACGCAGGGGCCGGACGGTCCGCGACCTGGCGCAGGGGCTAAGGTTTCCTGTCTGACGGTCGGACGGTCCGCACCCTGGGGCCGGACGGTCCGCGCGTGCGCAGGGGCGGCGGAAGATCGCCGGCGGCGCCTGGACTCGCTCCCGGGAGGGACCCCGTCGGGGAGGAGAGATCCTAGGGGTTGTCTAGGCTCGGGTCGGCCGACCTAGACTCCTCTAATCGGTGTAGAGTCGAAGAGAGGCGAAGAATTTAGGGATCGAGAGGATAAACGTAAACTAGACTAGAACTACTCCTAGCATAAAATGCGAAATAGAAGTTGTATTGATTCGATTGATGATTACAAATCGGCCGTATACCTCTCTATCTATAGAGGAGGGGGGCTGGACCCTTTACAAGCAACTTCCCGAGCTAATTCCGAGAATCTAGCCAACAAACACAGCAAAAAACTCGGAAACCCTAATCTGTTTGTGCACGCGCGGACCGTCCGGCCCACAGACGCAGACCGTCCGACCCCAAGGCCGGACCGTCCGCCTGTCTTTTTGGGGTCGAACACTCGGTCATCTTCAACCTCCGCTCCCTGGAACCTTCACCCATATGCTCGTGAAGGTCCGGTAGTGGAGATCCTGCGAGCTCCACTGCGCCTTGCTCCTATTCAACCTGTCTCATCTCCTCATCATGCTCGACACTTGCTCCCGGGCAGCACGTCGGAGCAGCACATGTGCTTGGCCCCAACCCCTTTCACTTTCTCTAGCGCGCTGTCGAGTTTCACCTCTGACACCAGTTTGTTAGCAGCTTCGGTAGGTGGAGAAGAAGAAGGATACAGGAAGAAGATAACAAGAAGGTAGTTTATAGAAGGTAGTTTATAGTGTGTTTGGTTTGAGTAATGAAGTGATTCATCTTATTCTCACTACTCACTTTTTTATTTGGTTTGTGGAATAGAACGGGTTGATCCATCACCACCTCATTCCTCGTAAGCTAATAATTAGTATATATATGAGCTCCTCGTAAGCTAATAATTAGTATATACATGAGCAGTGAGTTGATTCCACCAAAATTGATGAAATGAACTTACGATGCATCACCTCATGAAGCATAGAGTGACCCACAAACCAAACACACCATTAGTGTTTTGTTATTCCTTAGCCCTCACCACAGGATTCGGATTAAGTATCGTATTCCAGTATCAGTCCACTTTAGGCCTTGTTCGGTTACATGGGATATAATCCCACCATGGATTTAATCCGGGTATGGATTGGGTGCTCGTTCGTGAGAATTGTGGAACTCGCCGAATCGTCGTTTTCTGGTCCTCGCCACCGGTCGCTCCATCACTTGGAGAGAAACCTGGGATCCCATGGTGAAGAAGCAAGGCCCGTGCGATAGCTTGCTAAGTGCGCGATAGAAGGCACGAACCAAAATCATCGTCGATCTCGTGGTTTCGAGTTTGATTTAGTTAAGGTGAGCTTCTTCACTATTCATGTTCTTCTATTTATTAGTGGCACTTGTGGCTCCAATATTTTATTTGAGCTTCCCAGGTTCTAAAATACTTGCAGAAATTTTGCCCAAATTTCTTTAAAGCTCCAAGACTATTTTTTTGAACCGTACGCTAAATCTAAATTTTCTAGAATTAATATGAAATTATAAAATTCTAGATTTAGATAAATCTATACTACTAATTAAGAACGCAAGGGGTAGGCTGCCCCATTCCTGGTTCTGCCATTCCCATTCCCAACTCCGTTTTCATTCCCAACTGTGTCCCGCGACCCCATTCCCAACTCCTGTGTATTTGCTTCATTCCCAACTGACCCCATTCCCAGCTCCTGTGTGTTTGCTTCATTCCCAACTGACCCCATTCCCAACTCTTGTGTGTTTGCTTCATTCCCAACTGTGTCGCGCATGTGACCCGTTTCCCATTCCCAAGCGTCCCGCGAACCGCGACCAAATTTTTACCAAAAAAGCTAGCAGCGTGGGTTAAAGCTCACAGCCAACCAAGACTACACATTCTCTGCGACACACTAAACCTTATAAACAAGTGTGTGCACAGTTCAGTGCACAATGTGGTACTATTTTTAACTTGTATTTGTTGACAACGCAGGAGGCCCATCTGCTTGTGGCCCAGAGCAGCCCACCCCAGCGCGCCGTCCTCCTCCACAGCCCACCCCGCGCGCCGTCCACCTCCGCCCACCACCTCCGCTCCACCCTGGCGCGCCGTCGTCGCTAGGGCGCCCCACCCCCCGCGCGCCACGAGGCCCATCCCCGCGCGCCGTCATCGCCAGGGCTCCCCACCCCCGCGCGCCACGATCTTCATTGCAGCTACCAGCTGCAATCCCCCCACGATCTCTCTCTGAACTGCTCCACTCCCTCCACTTCGATGAGGATAAATGTGGGCGCGACGTCTCCACGCTCTTCTTTCCCTTCTTCCTGCCACGCTTGCTCTCGCCGTCCTCCTTGCCGCAGACTTGCCCGCGGGGACCCGCTTCTCCGCCTTGGGCTTCTTCCCGGCGGTCGTCTTCTCCGCCGCGGGCTTCTCCTCAGAAGAACCATCAAGTAAGTTGTATAGTGTACTGATAAACCTGCAGTAAAATACTTTGAATATTGATCTGGAGAATTTATGTGCCTTGATAAGGTAGTTTGTACATTGGGGATGAATACCGTAAACGATCAATTTGGCAAAAACCACTAGGTAGAAGCAAGCCATACCATCATCTGCGGATTGAGTCAATTAGGCTGCAGTCTGGCCAAAAAGAAGCTTCCGGATCTGCATTTGATCAAACAGACTGTCTAATTGATGTTTGACAATAATGGGAAGCAGCATGCAGAAAGTACTGATATGGCACATAGCATATTTGGCCCTATTGAGCATTTGACATCAGTTCAGATCAGCCAAATCTAGGAAAAATGACAAATAGCATATTGTGCTATAGTTTGCCTTAATTAGTTGCAATTTAAGATTAGAGCATGCATTAATGTACATAAATTTTATTTGTTTAGTAACTTTAGATATCGACTTGTAGATTTTTTTTTCTTTCTAAAAAAAGAACATTGAAATCTGTGTATTATGTTTTGTCCAAACCTGAACAATTAGATCTTTCAAAAGGTTCTTGTATTCATGGAGGAGTTCCTTCATCGCATCGTCTTTCATTTTGTTTACTAGATCATCCTGAGCTTGAAGAACTTTGATGCGAGAAGCATTCAACTGCATAGAGTACTCGCTGTTAACGAGCAAACAGAACCTAGCTTGTTAGATAACAGGTTTGAAAAATCACAAACATTGATGTAACATGACATAATGGTATGCCTCGAAGATAAAGCAAATCATGATGGCATATTTTGGATGTCAAAAGTTGCAGTAGTATTTCACTATAGTGGCATGGTTCCAATTCACCCTAAACACACTACAGCTAAACTTAAGATGCCATTACTATAAATCAATATCCAGTTACTTTAGTGTTGTATTTACTAAGGAAGAAACTCTTTTTTCCATTGCGACATATCCAGTTTCCCATGACCTTTTACAGTGTTAAGATCTGTCTTTGCGTCTTTCATCCGCAGCATATTCCTTTCAACTTTTGTTGTCATACAGCAACAACCTACTGACTACTAAAATTCCCAAATAAAATGTTCCGCCAACTTATCTATTAGCATCTACCTCCTCTGACCACAACCATATATTCATGTAGGTTTGTTTATCCTAAGTCAATTCCTTTTACCTTTGACTACCAATATCTAAAACTTTAAAAGTCGACCATCAACATTTTAAAAGGATAGGGCAGAGGGTTTCTCTCTATGCTGATGATGTAGTGCTGTTCTTACATCCTCGCGCTGAGGAATTTACTGCTGGTCAAAGAAATCATTAGGGTCTTTGATGAAGCCTCTAACTTGGCTACAAACATTGGAAAGAGTTCAGTCACTCCCATCAGATGTGAGCTTCGTGATTTGGAAATTATACAACACTTCCCTTGTAAGTATCTTGGTATGCCATTGTCGTTAGGAAACTTACAAAGAGTGACTTCTATCCGCTCATTGATAAGATAGCTGAGCGGCTCCCTGGTTGGAAGGCTACCCTTACTAATTCTGCTGGTAGAGCGACGCTGGTAAAATCGGTTTATCACCTCATTGCTATTCAGTGTTTTGTTTCGAAGTTCCATCTACAGCTTCATCTGAGCAAACACAGAAGTGTTCCTCTTTCATTTCACCATTAGGAGATAATTCACCCTCTTCTGTTTCAGGCCTTAAATTTTTGTGGGACACCGAATATGCACTAAATGGATGTACACCACATCCATACAAAGATGTCATCCTGTCATGTTTTATTCTCTGTTGAAATGATAATGATTTTATATCTTAATTTATTAACCAAAAACAAGAGGCTATTTAGTTGGAACGGTGCATTTGTCATCCACTGTACATTTGCCAGTTGCCATCGCAATATCATGACCCAACATGAAGGTAGATTACACCAGCAGACCTGCAGGTTACATAAACCAATCACTCTTCATCATCTTCATCTTCATCGTCATCATCCGGAATGGCAGTGTCATCGCCAATACCCTGCAGAAGGGTATCCACATCTTCGCCGAGCTCTGTTAGCCTTGTGCTCAGCTTCTCGACCTTTGTTTGCTCCTGCCCAAGGCAGACGAGTAGATCATTCAGTTCTGCCTCACTGTCCTTCTCAGCCTCTTCCTTAGCTTGCGCTTTTATTGCTTCCACGTCAGGATATGGCACGCTGCCTCCCTGCCGCAAGGCTTTTACCTCGGCATCCAAGCGGTAGTTGGCCTGCTCTATGTTGTTGTAAGCTTCTGACAAGCTCTTGAGATCAGACTCCAGTTTTACTGAAAGGTTTCTTTGGTTGTTAGCTTTAGCTTCAATCTGGGACTTCTCACTTTTGAGTGCCCCTATCTGTCGTTTTGCCCCCTCCAGTTCTTGTCTGAGAGCTTCAATCTGGACCCTTTCTCGGCCACTGCTCGGTTTCTGTGAAGTATCTGTGGTCATACCACCACCAGTTCTCAGTAACTCTTCTGCTAACATTGCATTCCGAGCCAGCAAGTCCTGACAGATGCCATTATAATAAATACCAGTGTCAGCTTCTTATACTTTCAGGTACAACAGTGTCTAAAAAACACTGGCAACAACAGGCACCCAGAAATGAACCCATTAATCTAGAAACAATTATGTATGGTCACTAGCACAACAATTCAGAAGTTAACTTTAAGAGAACCATGCTATCTAAAATATTTTCTCAAGGAAATGCCCGAGTTTGCATGAATCAGCTTGTTTTTGGTTAATAAATTGGGTTTCTTCAATGTTTTTAAAGCATATAGAAAAGATGTGGAACCCTGAATCCTATCACTTATGTATCTAATTTTGATGCTTTCACCACATATGATTGGATTGAACAACAAAAACTAATGGTAGGAATAACATGTGCATCAGCAACAGTCATGAAGAGAAAATAGATCCAGTTTATGCAAGACCCTACCTTCATAGACGGAATTGTTTCATTCCTACCCATAAATTCAGCCACAGACTCAGCACGAGCACTTTTAGAGCCATTACCACCTATCAGGTAAGATTAAACCACTGAGAACTGAGTACTTAAACAACAGCCATTTAAGCTATGAGACAACATAAGGTAACTACAAAGGGTGTACCCTTTGCTGCAGCATTATTTGTTTTCCCGCTACATGCCAATTATATTATTTTGTGAGTCCAAAGTCTAAACCGTATAGTTCGTGAATGAATCTGTAAGTAAATTCTTCGTGACGGTCTTTGGGTGGTGGTGGTGGTCGTCGTCGTCGCAGTGCGTGCATCGATCTGCATCATCATCTTCTCTTTCTTTTTTCTGCTCTGAAGAAGCAACGAGACGAACGAACGGATGGATGGATGGATGGATGGATGGGAGCCAGAACAGAAACAGAGAGAGGGAGAGGGTGATGGGTCAGAACAGAGGAGAGAGCCTTGGAAGGGAGGAATATGCTTGCGGTGTACCTAGGAGCATACCTACGCACTGGGTGATTTGGTACTAAACATACTGGCGCCGTCTTAAGACATTGAAGTTTATGCCCTCAACAACCTGAACTGCTCCAGCTAAATATGTTCAGAATGAGATAAGCACGGTTGGGTCATAGGACATGACGATAGGAGACATTTTTCTCGAAAATACCGTGCAACTGCTTAAGAGAAACTTCCTGTTTTCCAGTAACTGTGTTGTTTTTATTTGGTGTCGAAGAGTGTTTTAATTATTGTGTACAAAGCTAATGACACATGATTATGTTCATGCCGTTTATCGAATTTATTCCTTTTGTTTTTATCTCTGTTGCATTGACAGTTCATGTCCCAATTGTTTTTATTTCCAGCTTGATGGTCACTACTGGCTCACTGGTTGCAAACTGTTGGGTGCTCCAAGGTAGCAATAGGTTTTGTCTATAAAGTGCGGGACTGGACAGACATAAGGCAACTTCTCAATCCTGATCAGGTAATATAGTTTTATGTTTATGTTTATAGTTTTATGTTTATGTTTTCTAATGAAGTCAATATAATCATGGTGACACACGATCATGATAAAGTAATTAAGTATATGCATGTGTAAATATATGCTAATGTCAAACACTTCCTATAACAATTTGCTGTGTATGTTTCCACACTAAGTGTGGAAACAGGATAAAGTAATTAAGTATAAGTATGTGTTGCAAATTAGATTTGCCATAGTGCTTTAAAAACTGTAGAACAGAAACTGCAGGAGCATGGTCACTGGCATATGGCCTGCAGTCCAGCGTTGCAGTGCCTGAACCAAATACCATGCTTCGTGCTATCTCTCCTGCTTAAGATTCAAGGATTGATTCCCCTCAACCTCGAGTATTTACTCCAATCCCAACAAGGCGTCAGAGCATCTCTGTACATAGTGAGCCCAAAAGGGGAAAAGAAACACCAGGGCCTTTCTGGCACACCAACACAGTTCCGGATTCAAAATTGTGGTATTTATTAGTAATGTATGCAGGCTGAACTAGAAGTAGAGAGAACCATCCAACATGGCACATAAAGAGAGAACGATAATCTAAATGCAGAATGGGAACCATGAAATCCCAAAAATCTAGAGCTCGATTCCCCTGAATTATACGCAAAAGAACAACCATTTTCCCTGCAGCTGCCAAGAATCGCTGCCAATAACATGACACCCAAGATGCAGTCAGTATTGGCCAAAATCATAGATCAAGCAACGAAAAAAGTATATAGTTCATCAAACTGGCGGAACAAACAAAAAACATGTCAGTGTCAACATTATTATGAACAAAACCTCTTGGCACTACTAATTTCAAGAACTCAATTCAATACAAAATCACAACCTTATGAAGTTATAATTGCCAATCACGAGATTGAGAGACTCTAATATCATCCCACCAAAACATGGAATACTAATCCATAGTGTACTCATGGGCTTAACTGTTCATATGGGATATGGGACGTGATCTAATCGCGACATGGGATGTCTACCCCACATAATCAAAATGTAAAATAGACCACACTGCAAGAATGGTCACTGGCATATGGTAAAACTAAAGAGACAGGAGCCTTAGCATATCATCATTATTAATAAAAGTGTAGAATGTCTAACTGAGAAATGCAAGAACGGCCTACCTCTGAGATGAAAAGAATGGCTGTGAATCGGTGGATCAGAGGAGAGTGGGGATGGGTTGGAGGGATCACCTGTGTCCATCCTTTTAATAGCAGGCGCGGAAGGGAGCCAATCTAATAAATTTATAAACAACATGTAGAATAAAACAAGAAATAATATAACAAAAGGCATGAAAACAGCAAAAACATAAGCGGTCTCCAATCTGTACAAGGGGTGCATATGTAACAAGCTACAAATCACCTTTTTCTAGATTACAAATCAGCTCCTCCGAACAAGGTATATAAAAATATGGCAGCACCTGAACACCAACGAGAGAGTAGTAATCAGGGAATGATGAAGTAGCTTATGATGCAACCATAGGGAATATGTAGGTGGACAACTGAAGTATACTTCACACATTAGGGATTCCAAATACAAGAGGTGAGAACAGATCCTTGTCTAACAATCAAGAAAATCAGATTGTATGGAAAATAGTAATATACAGTAATCTTCAAATATAAAGAAACTTTCACGTGAAAAAGGTATGGGAGGGTTAGTGGCAACATGGAGCAAATGTACCTACCTACAACCAGCTGTTTGGACTGAACAAAATGAGATGGAGGATTGGTTTCTGCCAATGACCGAGAAGGGCACAGAACCAGCTCACTATTTACTTTGTGGCGAATCTAGAAGAAGAGAAGTGCAATAATCTTCCATGGAGACAGGAGATAGATTAGACTGTCTTTGCAGGGATAAGGATGAGTGCTCCTCCTGGGTTTTGATGGGAATTCCAGAGCATGACACCTCCTCACAATAATGAGGCTCTGTATAAACTGTTTACGAGTCATCAAGGAACCTAAAGCCATGAAGACAGGCCTAAATAACTTTGCTTGCGTTAGGCTCTGTACAAACTACAAACTGTTTAGTGTTTACAAGCATGCTAAAAAAGGTTTGTACTTACCTTATCTTGGATGAATGGATTTGCTGAGTTCCTTAAAAGATAATTGATAATAGCAGCCTTCTTTGAAAGAATTGCTTTGTGGATCGCTGGTAAGCCATCCTGAGGAAACTAAACTTGAAATAACAAAAATCAGCCTACAGACAGGTGAAGAGGCAAATTTTAAACATAAAAATCTCTATGGTTCTCATGATTCAAAAGCAAATTATTAATAACACTACAACAACTGAACTTCTCTAAATACAGATTTCTTACAGAAGTAGCTGTTTCCAGATCAGGCACTCGCTTGTTCAGAAGAATCTTCTCCTCATTTGAGAACAACTTCTGACGGCCTAAAGTATAACAGAAAATGTCACTATGCATAATAAAAATAAATATAAGAATGATGCAAGGTGAAGAACAAAGTTGCTCTAAACTAATTTGTTATTTCAACCAATTGGCCAAACAGCAATCAGTGCATTCTTTCATAAAAAGCAACATTGTGCAACAATCAGTCATCTTTAAGTAGCAACAAAAACAAGCCGGTGGATTAAAGCCGCAGCGAACAGGCTAACATGACTAACAAGTTTACCAAGGCAGTAAATGTGCACCCAGTTATTGTTAATATCTGTTTGAGCATCAATTGTTGTGATTTGGTCAAAGCCAGTTGGGTGATACAATAGAATGTGGTGATAGGAGTAAAAGTACACATTTTACTTTGCACCACTGCTGATGGCGCTCATAACATCGGCATTTTGTTTGACATACGCTCATGAACTGTCATCTATTGCAGTGCCATTGGTAGATTTAGTGAGTTTGGACTTCCGATATTAGAATTATATAGGTTTAAACTACTCCAGTTTGTTGTAAACTCTAAACACAAAAATCCTGTAATGGCTGCCCTTGGCTCGCACAGTCTCACTGTTCAGGTGGGGTAAATCTCCAAAACAAAAATGTAGTCACTATCCTAACAAAAATGTAGTCAATGAAGCAATTCTTATGTATGTAAAAATACAACTCCAGAAGTCAGAACTCACCCTTAGGACTCTTGCTGTCCTCCATCTCATCCTCAACATATTCCCTACTTCTAAAAAACTCATCAATGTCGTCAAGGGTGGTGGAAGATGGACGGCGGCGTCATGCCGTCGTCCCGCGCCGGCGCGCCGTGCTCTGAGGCCGTGCTGCGTCCAGGCTCGAGAGGAGGATTGGCCGGTGTAACCGACCGTTCATGCCTGGGTCGGATATTCGGACCACGTAGACACATAGTACGTGTGTCTTTCTACATGGGCAACTGAAGTATACTTCACAAATAGTTTACTAGGTGGTCATAACTAACATTTCAAAAGTCAGTGCAGAGTAGCATTACTACAATATCTTATATATGTAACAATGCTCTTCAGCATTTTGCTAAATTCTTGTAGTCCAATGCCGTTCTAATTTGTATGATAACAAAAAACAATGTAGTTTAACTGCAAAACATAAATAACGGTCAAGTTAAATCAACATACGACATGTGCAATTTTTACAATAAAAATCTTACATGTGTTACACTACTATTGTTTTTCTGTTATCTCATCTAATCCTTTTCATGATATTTTGTATCTTTGCAATGATGTCATGATCGATCCTATAGGATCAATGACATCAGTTACACTTAACCAAAATAGGATAGTTGCAGACTTGCGTCCCTTTCCTCCGTAAGTACATGGTTCACTTGTCACATCTATCTATCTATATATTAATGAAGAATCTAAGATAAAGTTCGTGTTTTATGTAGTTTCGTGCTATTTGACGATATTCAAGGTTTCAATAACTTACCACAAGTAAAGAGTGTCTTTGCGAGGGTAGTTGTTAAGTTTCCTAGGCATCGTAATAGTCAACACTTCATCCTACAGGACATCACTGTGAGTCACTTCATCAAGCTTTACAATAGAGTCAATATAATCATGTTATTATATCATAGACTTTTTTTGACTTATACGACATGTATTCTCAAAAAAATATCTAGGGAGCCAAAATCGAAGCAATTTCAAACGGCAATAATGTCGAACGGTTCGACGTCTTACTCAAACAAGGATACACATATACATTGTATAAAGTGGCATTCTGTCTAAACTGGGCGGAGGTTCAATTTCGGAATATTGCGCATGGGCTAGAGTTGGGATTGATAACACATACTATTGTGGAGCCATTCACTAAACCAATTCAATTTCCTCCATTTCCAAAATATCTTATGCCATTTCATGATGTTTACCAACAACCGCATAAGACGTTCGTAGGTAATCACCCTTCCCTCTATATGGTATATAACTTAACATCTTAAGTTTGCAAATTATTCAAAGGTAACTAATCACATGTGAATGGCTCAGACATTATTGGCATAGTTGTTCATTTGGAGCCATTAAAGTATATCGGTGGAAGGCCATACAGAGAGGCTGTACTAATGGATTCCAGGTCATATTAATTCATAGTTACACATTAATTCACAGTTACATTCTTTTTAAAACATTAAACATTTGTTAGGTTTTAATCAAACAATTATTATGTGTTTTATAGGTGGAATCTAATTGTCATGGGGGTATGGACCGATCTCCTGCAGAGAAATGCTCTACGATGGGCATTAGCTAAAGTTGACAAGAATATAATTATTGCAACAATGATGCGTCGTAACAATAAATATATACCTAGCATCTTTCAACATATATTCAATTTTCATGTTTATTATTAATTCTATACTATAAATAACAATAGGATGTTTGGAAACTTCAGACTATAGCACCATTCATTTTAACCCAGATCATCACACTACAAGCCGGCTGCAGAGTGAGTGCTTTTTTCAATATATTGTTAAAAACATTTAAAATTATGATGATTTAAAATAATCATGTTTTTACAAATCATGTTCTAAATTGCAGTCATTCGACACTCGTTGATTCAAAATCCAAGGAGTCGTGCCATCAACAATTTTCTGGAGAACAGACAAGCACAATTGACAACTATGATACCAGATTGAGACGTGTTTTAGCTTATTATAGTAGATATACTTTATTAATTATATGTAGTAGAACACTTAGTAACAATGATTTGGTCTCTATTTGTATTGGTCATGTGTCCAGTCTTAATGGTGATAGCTTTGTACAAAACTATGTGACTTATCTGTGAGCGAATAAAGATGTTCATCACCGTGTTTTTGTTACCAATGTTCTTACCAACTACTCCCTTTGCGGTGGTGTGTTCTACTGTGCAAAAAGAGAGTCTGTGTGTTGCAACGGGAATATATAATACAAGTATACTACGATAACTTATATACAAAATATGTGTTATATTTGTATATAAGTTATCGTAGTATACTTGTATTATATACAGGTATACAACTGTCATATTTGTAATTTTAATGTATGAAAGACATGCATTTAATAAAACAGATGCAACAACTCAGTATATAGATGAGAAATGACACAAATGAGCCTGACAATTTCATCATAACAGTATACCCTAAAGTTTTAGTCATCTGCAATTTCCATAGTGCTTCTTAATATGGTTTTATTTAAATACAAAAAATGAGAATCAGAATATTTACCCGAAGGTAGTAGACAACAAGCAGACTACCATTTGGTTTCATGGGCATTTCTTGAGCAGAGTCAAAGAGGGACTTGTGAAGATGTTTCTCCTCCTCCGAATCCCAGGGCAGATCCATCATTTTATCAACTAAATTCCTTTTAATGCAGATAGCACAAAATTCGGTCACCATCATCTCAACATGATAAACCCAAGAGTTTTTTAATGCATCCTCAGCATGTGTCATATTTGCTGAGTGTTGCTCTTTCACCTTAGAGCAGTAGCTTCTATGATACATAAACGTTTCTGTTAGGAGGCGACATTCAATTCTGACACGAACCACAGTCACTGCCTCACTAAGAAATGAAATGCCATCTTTTTTTAAAGTTTTCTGTAGCAGAGAAGCTTCCATGCCCTGTGCACTTTAGCACAAGAAGTGTCATATCATATTTTTGTCGTTCCAGCAGAACTTGTGCTATCTTTGGATGTGTTTCCTTGCTAGAGATTTTGGGAAGATGAGAGTACGCCTCCTGCAAAGGAAGCAGGGTTGCATCACAAACATAAGATAATGAAGACAAAATCCATGAAACTCAATTAAAATGGCACTGCATACATATACAGACGAGATTCAAATCTGAAGTCAATGGTACCATGAACAGAAAAAACAAATCATTGTTACATAGCAGTACGTAACACAAACTATAACACGATTCCAATAACAAAACACTACAATGCAAATGTGTTCAGGTAAGTGCAGGCAGCCAACAAAAAGAATGTCTGCAATTCAAAGAAAAAGTAAGCACAGCACGCCTATGATCCTTGCAATTGCTATGCTCAGTTAAAAAATCTCCTCGTTGTGCTTCATCCACACTTGTGTTATGGAAACTATATGTGGGCTACCTTCCGTCCTGGGGGATGTTGCATAGTGGGCAGAGCTGACCCTTTATTAGTTAATGCCATTAGGGATAGCTTATTAATAATGATCCTTACCTTCTGAGTTATCTCAAAGGCAATGTCAAGAGCCTTCTGGTAAGCCTCTCCTGCTGGAACACAGTAGTTTGCTAAGCCTGAAACACAAACACACATTTATGATTTGTTGCTGTAAGTATTAAGTAGGTAAAAACAGGTAACAACTAACAAGGCTAGCATTACCCATTGTTACAGCTTCAGCTGCACCACATCTGTGGCCATTGAATATCAGTTCCTTTGCTCTGGACCTCCCTATGATCCTAGGAAGGCGTTGTGTACCTCCAGCTCTTTATAGTGCAGCAGACGGAAGCAGATTACTCTGGTAGTTTTGGTTAGGTTTTGTGTACCTTTTAATTTAAGTACATCAAAAAATGCATGTACAATTACCATAGTGAAAGCATGCAGTGGGAAAGTTCTATCATGACAAAGAAAACCAATGTCAATTTTGATTCTAGAAAAGTAAACACATCATGTAAAGTCCTGCTTGCTGGTTTTACCTTTTCAGCATCAACAAATTAAATCGACTATTTGAAAGGTAATTAAAGTTGATGTAGATGCTTACTTCTACAAGTTCCTTATGCTTGAGTCTTTGTTTCAAACTTTTGCTAGCCACGTCAGATTATGTTCTGTGAAATCACGTCCAGTTACAGCTAGATTTATCACGTCACAATTGAAGATGAAAATTGCACCAGTCTGGGGACTCCCTATGTATTTCTGTTTTTCAGGCTATTTTGTTCCAGAGCATCTTGACATTTTCTTAAAAAATTCGTATATAAAACTAAAAAAGAAAAACATAGGGTGGCTTGTGTAGGTTATATATTTCCATACCCAAGTATAATAGCAAGGCTTGTTTCTGGCAGTCCAAGTTCAGCATTTTCTCCTGCACAGATTGAAATAACAGTCTTAAAGTATAATCAGTGCAGTTAAAGTATAATCTTAAAAATATAAGATGATACAAGACTCCTCATAGGAATGGAAAAGGGCTATGCTGACTTATTAAACAGCAGTCAGTACTTATTTTCTTTTATCCAAATTACTCAAGGATCATATAATCTAAAGAACTTTGAAAGGATTCAAATATGTGTAGCCAGTAATAAGGTATCTGGCAGATCATCGGTCCGGCGGAGCGGAGAGCAGCGCGTAATGCGACGGCCAAACCGCTGCCAACGATGTGTTTTAGATACATTTTCTAGCTGTCGTCCTGAAGGGGCAACGACTGAAACAAAACAAATCTTGTAGAAAAACGGTGAACACAAATAGTAGTATAGACTACAGAACACTACTTTCAATCGATTAGCTCGTTTCCTCCTCGCTGAAGAACTGTGCGATCGAGTGTACTGTAGCAGCCGATTTTTTTGTCAATCTGTGCCTCTATTCTGGTGATCTAGCCACTCATCCTCTGTCGACTTTTCAGCCCTGCTCTGTTGTTGTCCGCCGTGCATCGATTTGGATCCGCAGCTCCAGCTATATACTTACAATAAAGCAACAATTTTAGAGATGAATTTCAATTGACTTCCATTTAGCTCGATAGGACTTTCCCTAACTCTACAAATCATTGCTATTCGACTAGAAATTGAACTTATATTATCCTCTGTTGAAGTCTGATAAGATTACTCATCCTTTGTATACAGGTTTTCTGACTGATTGGAAGACGTAAATGGACCCGTTTCAAAATAATGATGTTCATTATCCATTAAGAGAATTGTCTAGCAACACTGTTGAAGGTATATCTACTAATAAAATGGCTTATTTGACATTTCAACAATGTTTAAAATTGAATAAATTTGATGGTTTAGGAGAATGTGTTGATGCAAGTCAATGTAAGAGGGAAAGAGAAAGAGCACGATATGCCGCGATGAGTGTTGAAAAAAAAATGAATTGAAGAAGCGTCGTGAGTCACGTAAAAAAGAAAACCTTATGCAGCATGAGTATTCAGAAGGTATATTAACTATTCATGTGCATCAGTTATTTTAAGAGTAACGTTGTTACTTTTCTTATGAGTTGTTTGGTTGTTTTGTAGATTGCAATATCCCTATAAACAAGAATAACTCTCATCAAAGCACCAATATTGAGGACATAAATTCCATACATTTGTCAGGTGCTGGTTGAAATTATTTTATATTCTAAGTTTAGATTTTAGATTAGAAGAAGTTTTATACTATACCGTGTGATAGCACTCTAGGTAATTATGTTTCTCTGTTATGTTCTTTGCCTATACCGTGTTATAACACTCTAGGTATTGGGCACCATTAGTTGGTATATATATATATAAGCCCCTAAGACCTTTTATACTTTCAACTTTAAGGCACATCGGGTCTAACGTGTCATCAACATGCTTCCAATCCAAGTTCAGAAGTTTTAGATGCAAGGGAACGTAAGAGAATCCGCGAAAGAACTCGATTTGCAACTCAAACAACGGAACAAAGGGCATTGCGTAATAGGGAATCATGTAATAAGAAGGCAAGGAAAGACTATAGAATAAGACAACGAGGAATGCTAAACTAGGACTCAATTGCCATTGAGAACCCAAAGTTTACCCCGGAGCTTCAGTGGAGTCCAGCGGATTCTCAAGCGCCTCATGGGTCTCTGTCTTGCTCCAAGGACATGGTCATCTCTGAGTTGAGCGCAATACCTTTTGTTCCTGCTCCGTCGCAGCCTGAGGATGTTGAGGAAGACAAAATAACACAGTCTCCTAGACGAAAACGACATAAGCGTCATGTATCGTCTGGTGAAAAACAGAACCTGGTATCTCGTCAAAACCAGAAATTTCAATCTACAGTTGGAGGAAACTTTGCTATTGCAACTAGGGATCGTGAAATGGATACCAATGAGAACAATGAAATTGATCATCTGACTGCTTCTGAGATTGATAACAATGGTTATTACTAATCCATCTTTAATTCATCTAACACATCAATTATAGTGGCCAGCTAACTTAACACAACTTTCCATCAATAGAATGTACCGGTCCATGTCCAGTCACTACTACAAAGACTGACAAAATGACTGAAGGAGCAGATGTTGGGATGCAACACCAGACAATCCTAAATGTCACCACCAATGGTAATTCCAAACTCAATTCCACCATTAGTTCCCTAATTATTCTTAGTGGTTAAAACCATGTGAATGAATATATGACGATGAATGTGTGCTATTTATAGATAATCATGACGAGGATATACTTTTTGAAGCTGATGATGACGAAGAAGAGGGATACATGTTCGCTTATCAAGGTTCTTGCGTAATGTTTTTAATAGTATTGGATATATGATTTTAAAGTTTCTAAAGCTATACATCTTACCTGTTGCTCTTTAAAAACAAATTTAGATGGTGAATCCGGTGAGGATATCAATATTGATGATACCCAAGATGCCTTTGCTGTAACCCCTGACGTACCTGATCCGTATGACAAGGTGTATAGTAACATACCTAAAGAAACACATTTGCTAAACGCTGTTGCTGACTGTAACTACTGTAAAGCGAAGAAGTTTCAATATGAACCACCTGGATTTTGTTGTCGTAATGGACAGATTGATCTAGCTCCATTCGAGACACCGTCCCAGCTTAGGAGGTTGTGGGAGTGTGTAGATGCTGATGCGAGGCACTTCCGTGATAACATTCGATTTTTTAACAGCCATTTCTCATTCACTTCTCTGTATTGTTGCCTTGATAGTATGACTACAAACATGGATTGTGGTATCTACACGTTCCGTGCACATGGCATGATGTACCACAACTTAAGGTCGTTCGGTAGGGAAGTTGGGGCGGAACATAAACACCTTGAACTTTACTTCTATGATGATGATCCCAGTCTCAAGCATAGATATCGTAAATGTCGTCAAGAGCAACTTGAGAAAGACAAGGCGGTTATTAAACATTTGGTTGAAATACTTAAGGGAAACCCATACTCTGAGCACCTTAGGAGTATGGGGCACGTTGATAACATTGAAGACTACCATATCGCCTTGAACCTTGACCAAACATTGAACCAGAAGTTATATAATGTACCCATCACTTCGGAGGTCGCTGCAGTTTGGATTGAGGGGAGTGAACGTCGAGGTCAATTCAGTAATAGTGTTATGCTGCATGGGAAGGATAGGTCAAGCCACGGCATTCGTTCATATCATGGATGCTATGATGCACTATCATATCCGTTGTTCTTCCCTAAAGGTGAACTTGGATGGCATGCCAATATTCCTAAGTCCAATGTTTCCATGGACGAAGTAGACGCGTACCGCGATCAACATAGGAGAAGTGATGCAAACAATGATGATACAGGTTAGTTATTTCTTTGTGATTCTTATATAATCCTTTGTTAAATATGTTTTTAGCAACACTAATTAATAAACCTTGCGGTTGCAGAACGACCTAGTGTAACGCCCTGAATTTGGTGGTAGAATTTTTTTTCTTCTTTTCCCTCACCAAATTCAGGCGTTACTCTTTCCTTTTTCCCTTTTCTTCTCGCTAAGCCTTGATCTTTTCCAAAGTCGCAGCGGGTTTTGGCTGTAGACCTCGTGTAAAGCAAAACCTTAAAACACTTTATTTCGTGTGATGCACCATGCCGAACCATGCATACTTTTGATTGTTTAAAAATGTAAAAGCATTCATCCAAAGAAAATTAGATTTCAGAAAAAGAAAACCCTTTTCTTTTTCTCTCCCTCCCTCCCTTTCCCATTTCGGCCCAGCCCCCCCCTTCGGCCGGCCCAGCTGGCGGCCCAGCCGCCCCCTCCCCTCTCCCCCCCGCGTGGGCCCCGCGCCGGCCCAACCGCGCGCCCCCTCCCCCCCCCCCACTTTGGGCCCAGCCGGCCCAGCCGCCCCCCCTTTTTTTTCTTTTTCCAAAAATTCCTCCGCGGGCCCCGCCCGTCATCTCTCTCTCTCTCTCCCTCCCTCACCCTAACCCTAACCCTAGCCGCCGCCGCCCCTTGCCCCCGCGCCGCCGCCGCTCCCCCCGCGCAGCCGCCGCCGTTCTCCCCTCCGGTGAGACCCCCCTCTCCTCCCTCCCCCCCCCCCCCCCCCCCCTCTCCTCCCCTCCCTCCGGCGCCCTCTCCCCCGCGCCATGGGCGCGCCCGTCCCCGACCCCGGCCGGCCCCGCTCCGGCGAGCCCCGCGCCCGGCCGCGCCCGCCCCGACCCCGGCCGCCCCCGGCTCGGCTGCCCCGGGCGCCCCGCCCCGCCCCGCGCCCCGGCCTCCCGCGCCCGGCCGCGCTCGTCCCCGACCCCGGCCGCCCCCGGCTCGGCTGCCCCGCGCCGCCCCACCTCGCCTCCGGCGAGCCCGCGCTCGGCCGCTCCGGCGAGCCCCCGCCCCGCCCGCGCTCGGCCGCGCCCCTCGGCCCCGCCCCCCGGCTTGGCCGCCCTCGGCCGCCTCGCCTCCGGCGAGCCCCGCACCCGCGCCGGCCCCGCCTCGCCGCCCTCCGGCGAGCCGCCCTCGCCCGGCCCCGCTCGGCCCCGCCCCCGCGCCCGCTCCGGCGAGCCGCCCGCGCGCGCCCGCCCCCGGCTCGGCCGCCCGCCTCCCGGCGAGCTCAACCGCCCCCGTGCCCCGGCTCGGCCGCCCGTCCCCGCGCTCGGCCTCATCCGGCCGCGTCCTCGCTCGCTCGCGCTCGCTTGCCCCGGCGTGCTTGCCCGCCCACCCCGCCGTGCCTTGCTCGCGTCGTGTTGGCCCCGGCGTAGCCTTGAGTTCGGCCCAGCGTGCCTATGGCGCGCGGCTTTGAGCTCGGCTAGCGCACGGTTAGTTCGTGGCGTGTGCAGGCGGCCTCGCGCGCGTGCCCGCGTAGTGCGCGTGCCTTGGCACGACTCGTCGTGCCCCGTCTACCCCCAGACGCCCCGTCTACCCCCCCCCCCCCCCCCGTCTCCTATATGCGCTAATCACGTTGTTTATATTAATAAGGTAGGAGTCTCAATTTGGAAATTGGTTACGATAGTTAATTTGTATAGTCAATCGTCTATCATATTCAATGTTAATCTACTAAAAGTGATCGTGTTTACATTAGTGCATGTAGCTAATCCTTTTGTTAGGACCAACTGGAACTAGAGCGCGTGACGTCTAGTCATTCGTTTACCCGTAGTGCCCCTCGAGCATAAGCCTCAACCCCTGCGAAACCTTCCCTCGTTTCTTTCTAACCAAGGTAAATTCATTATCGTATGTGGTATTCTATGCATATTTGCTTTATTTGTTCTCTTGTATGGTGTATTGTTGGTTTCCTGATTTCAATGGATGGATGTATGTATGTTTGCACCCGCTTAGAGAACGATCCGGTCGAAGAGCCCGAGGAACTCGCAGGAGAAGCCCCTGAGCAGCAGTCGGTTGGTGGAGGCAAGTGTCCTTTGACCTATCTCTGTCCTATTCATTCTTTAATTCACCTCCCGCTTTACACATTTATGCCTAAGGATTGACTAGCTTCTGTTATTCATATCCTTGTTTACCTATTTGGGTTGGATTATTATTGTTTAGCTTTATGCTATTGCTTAACTCTAATAAATGAACATGATGAGATTATCTATGATACGCTGTTTTCCCCTCTCTTATTATGATGTTATACTTGTGGTCTTCAAGGGGGCTCGAGCGGTTTCTCGAGTGCCTCTCCGTAAGGACCTGTTCTATGGATGACCGCCCGGGAAAACAGTGCAACCATGAGGGTGGAATGGGATGCCCTTAGCTGAATAATTAGAGGATCCGGGGTGTAGTTCACTTAGCCGTCGTGCCGTCAATGGGGCTCGGTGTATGTGGCTCGCTCTGCCAAGTTTGGGTTCGCCCCATGGGGAGGAGTGCGGTGCATTTAGGAAACCTAACGGGTGGCTACAGCCCCGGGGAATCTTTGTAAAGGCTACGTAGTGATGCCCTGCTGGGTCACCTTGGTAGTGATCAATGGAGAGTCATGATCTCCGGGCAGAATGGGAATCACGGCTTGTGGGTAAAGTGCACAACCTCTGCAGAGTGTTTGAAAACTGATATATCAGCCGTGCTCGCGGTTATGAGCGGCCAAGGGAGCTCCAGTGATTAGTGGTACTTGATCAGGGATACTTTGGTACAGGTGGTTATGAGATTGGTGGTTTTGGTTATGACTATGGTGTTGGTAAGTGGTACTCTTTCCGTTTGGAAAGGAGTACGTTTGGGTTAATAACTTGGGTTAATGCTAAAACTTGGCTTTCTACTAGTAAGTAATAATCTGACCAACTAAAAGCAACTGCTTGACTTATCCCCACATACAGCTAGTCCACTACAGCCAAACAGGATACTTGCTGAGTATGTTGATGTGTACTCACCCTTGCTCTACACACCAAACCCCCCCCCCCCCCATCCCCAGGTTGTCAGCATTGCAACCACTGCTCAGGAGAAGATGAAGCCATGGAAGGAGACTTCCAGGAGTTCCAAGACTACGACGAGTTCTAGGTGTGGGTTAGCGGCAACCCCCAGTCGGCTGCCTGTGAAGGCCGCGGTTACCTACGTTTCTTTTCCGCACTTTGATTTATTGTAAGGACTATATGGACGTCTCAAACGTATGATGTAATCGACTATTTCCCTTCTTAATACTATTTTGAGCACTGTGTGATGATGTCCATGTTATGTAACTGCTGTGTACGTGAATAACTGATCCTGGCACGTACATGGTTCGCATTCGGTTTGCCTTCTAAAAACCGGGTGTGACATAAGTGGTATCAAAGCCGTGCTGACTGTAGGACCGCTAACCTAGAGTAGAATGGTCGTTCTAAGGACTATAGACCTCTGTCACTGCCTTGACTTTGATATCCCTTCAAAAGTTGGTCATACCGACCAAACCTATGTTCTACTATATATTATACCTTGCTGAAAATCATGTTTTATTCTAATCCTTCATTTACTTATGATTCATTATTTGCTGGTCATATTGATTCTGTTCTCACCCTTTTGCTTGCGATGTCTTTTGTAGATGGCTCGACTTAGACACACTGCACGAAAGTCAGTCATCCCCTTCTTACCCTCCCGCCTTGCTGAGCGTCCGCTTCGCCGTCCCGTGGCCGGACAGTCCAGCCACTTGGAGAGACTGCACCACCGCCTGCATGAGGAGCAGGAACGTCGACGACAGGAGCAGCAGGGCTCTTCCTTCTCGCTCCACCAGGAGATAGAGTCTGTGAGGAGCTGCTCCCCTGTGCTTCCCCTAGAGGCGCCCCCTGCACCACCACTGGGCGCCCCAGCTTCTGGAGTAGCTGCTGGAGGAGACCCAGACGACGGAGGTGGCGACGACAGCTCGAGCCACGACACCGACTTCTCTGCTAACCTTGAGCCGGAAGGATGGGTTGCTCGACCCATCACTCGCGACGCTGCTCGCGGGTGTCACTTCCACGATGCGCTCGACACCCTGCTACGTCGGGCATTTAACCGGCATACTTGGTCCATCGAGTATCGCTGTGTGGTCTACCAGCACAGTCGCGGGGTCTACCCGGACCGCTGGGAGGCAACCTGCTTGGTGCGCTGCCCGGAGAACAGTCTCCAGGGTGCGGAGGCCTGCTCAGAGCACTATTCTATCTCTGAGCGGGACTCAGCTGAGGCAGCCATGCAAGATGCTGCACGGCGTGCGCTTTCGCACTACTGCTTCGGTTTTCGGTGGGGCAGCTGACGGTCTTGACCTGAAGTATTACCCCCGCCGTCCATCTGGCAGCACAGGAGGCGTGATTGTCTCACCTGTCGGTGAGGGCAATCCTAGGTTGAGCAGCACAGTCAACCTAGCCGCCGTGCTAAACACGGAGCTGGACCATGCATTAGACGAGCTGAGTAGGGCTCGTGCTGAGATCGCCCTACTGCGGGCTGAGCGCGCGAAACGTCGTCACCTGGATGGTGGTTCCCCCGCTCCCGTCGGGACTCAGCACCCGTACCGCTCACCTCAGCGTGGACACCAGTCTTATGGCAATCCCGACTGCAAGACCAAGATAACTCTAGAACCATAGATCGTTAAAGTCGGATCTTGTAATTAATACGAAAATATATACATAGAAGCTACAGTCTTAGCGTTAGTCTCGGTCTTAGTTAGTCTTAGTTAGACAGGGTAGTTTGCTATATCCTGTGTATCTATGTTTGTCATGATGAACTATGTTTGGTTTGGATCTTTGTAATGACTGTCACCAGAGTGTGGGTATCCCCTGCATTTTGGTTTACCTATTATATTAATGGAGTTAGTTATATAGTTGGGAAACCCTTTATTCCACTTTCCTCTTTATCTGAGAAGCTGTGTGGTCTGTGTTGGAGATCAGTGAAGATGCTCATCTGTTCAGCGCTGTTGAAGAATTCTATACTCTTTTCTTATGCTGCAAGATTTGCCAGATCAGTTCTGATGTGTGGTTGCATTCTGCAGATGTCAGAGAACAGGCGCAGAGGAGGAAGGCGTGCTCAGGAGGAGCGAGCCGCTCAACAGGAGGAGGTGCCGCAGCAGCAGCACCTGCCGCCCCCCGCCCCCGATGTCCATCGAGCAGATGTTTCTGATGCAGACTCAGGCAGTTCAAGCCATCGGTCAGACTTTGGCCGCCATTCAGCAGCAGCAGCAGGCCCCACCTCAGCCTCAGATGCCTCAGATGCCCAGAGACAAGCGTGCTGAATTCATGAGAGGTCATCCACCAACGTTCGCTCATTCTTCTGACCCCATGGATGCTGAAGACTGGCTGCGCACTGTGGAGCGGGAGTTGCATACCGCTCAGTGCGATGATAGGGAGAAGGTTCTGTATGGTCCCCGTCTGTTGAGAGGAGCAGCCCAATCATGGTGGGAGTCTTACCTCGCCACCCATGCCCACCCTGACGCCATCACCTGGGAAGAGTTCAGAGGAAGCTTTCGTCAGTACCATGTTCCTGCAGGTCTGATGACAGTGAAGAAGGAGGAGTTCCTGGCCCTCAAGCAAGGGCCATCGTCTGTCAGTGAGTACCGGGACAGGTTTCTGCAGTTGTCTCGCTATGCTCCTGAAGATGTCAACACCGACGCCAAGCGACAGTACCGTTTCCTGAGAGGCTTGGTTGACCCTCTGCAGTACCAACTGATGAATCACACCTTCCCGACATTCCAGCACCTGATTGACAGAGCAATCATGACAGAGAGGAAGCGTAAGGAGATGGAGGATCGTAAGCGCAAGATCAGTGGACCCCAGCCTAGAAGCAGCAATCGTCCTCGTTTCTCAGGCAATCAACCTCAGCAGTTCAGGCAGAACCAGCGTCCACCTCAGCAGCATCAGCAGTTCCAAAGGCAGTATCCTCAGCATCAGTACCAGAACCGTCAGAGCAATCAGTTAGGAGGTCAGTTTCAGAGACAGAATCAGCAACCACCTCGCCTTCCTGCCCCAGCAACCCAGCAGAACAGTCAGGCAGCACCAGCTCAGGTTGGAAACAGAGCATGTTTCCACTGTGGAGAGCAAGGCCACTGGGTGATGCAATGTCCGAAGAAGGCAGCCCAGCAGCAGTCAGGCCCCAATGCCCCAGCAAAGCAGAATGTGCCTCAGCCTGGAGCAGGCAATCGCTCTCAGCCGCGCTATAATCATGGAAGGCTGAACCACTTGGAGGCTGAAGCAGTTCAGGAGACCCCCGGCATGATAGTAGGTATGTTCCCAGTCGACTCCCATATTGCAGAAGTGTTATTTGATACTGGAGCAACGCATTCTTTCATTACTGCATCATGGGTAGAAGCACATAATCTTCCAATTACTACCATGTCAACCCCCATTCAAATTGACTCAGCCGGTGGTAGAATTCGAGCCGATAGCATTTGTTTGAATATAAGTGTGGAAATAAGGGGGATAGCGTTTCCCGCCAACCTTATAGTAATGGGTACTCAGGGAATAGATGTCATCCTAGGGATGAATTGGCTAGATAAGTATCAGGCAGCTATCAGTTGTGATAAAAGGACCATCAAGTTGGTGTCCCCACTAGGAGAAGAAGTGGTGACTGAGTTAGTCCCGTCTGAGCCAAAGAAAGGAAGTTGTTATCAGATGGCTGTCGATAGCAGTGAAGCAGACCCAAGTGAGAGGATCAAGGTTGTGTCCGAGTTCCCAGATGTGTTTCCAAAGGACTTACCGGGTATGCCACCAGAGCGGAAAGTTGAGTTTGCTATAGAGCTTCTTCCCGGAACCGCCCCTATCTTTAAGAGAGCTTACAGAATATCCGGACCAGAGTTGGTTGAGCTTAAGAAGCAGATTGATGAGCTGTCAGAGAAAGGTTACATCCGGCCAAGCACCTCGCCTTGGGCCGCCCCTGTCCTATTTATGGAGAAG
The DNA here is from genome assembly GCF_902167145.1 of Zea mays. Taxonomy (NCBI): domain Eukaryota; kingdom Viridiplantae; phylum Streptophyta; class Magnoliopsida; order Poales; family Poaceae; genus Zea; species Zea mays. The sequence goes on from NW_023367144.1 coordinate 27,601, forward strand.
AAAGATGGCACCAAAAGGATGTGTATCGATTATCGAGCTTTGAATGAGGTCACGATCAAGAACAAGTATCCTTTGCCCAGAATTGAAGATCTGTTCGACCAGTTGAGAGGAGCCAGTGTGTTCTCCAAGATTGATCTGAGGTCAGGTTATCATCAGCTCAGGATCCGACCTTCGGACATTCCGAAGACGACATTCATTTCCAAGTATGGGTTGTATGAGTTCACAGTGATGTCTTTTGGTTTGACCAATGCGCCAGCGTTCTTCATGAACTTGATGAACAGTGTATTCATGGATTACCTTGATAAGTTTGTGGTGGTATTCATCGATGACATTCTGATTTATTCTCAAAGCGAAGAAGAGCATGCAAGTCATTTGAGGATGGTATTGCAGAGATTGCGAGAGCACCAGTTGTATGCAAAGTTGAGCAAGTGTGAGTTCTGGATCAGTGAAGTCCTGTTCTTGGGTCACATAATCAACAAGGAAGGATTGGCTGTGGATCCGAAGAAAGTGGCAGACATTTTGAACTGGAAAGCGCCAACAGATGCTCGAGGAATCAAGAGCTTCATTGGAATGGCCGGATATTATCGGCGATTCATTGAAGGGTTTTCGAAGATTGCGAAACCAATGACAGCGTTGCTAGGCAACAAAGTTGAGTTCAAGTGGACCCAGAAATGTCAAGAGGCCTTTGAAGCGTTGAAAGAGAAGTTGACTACAGCGCCTGTCCTAGTCTTGCCTGATGTGCACAAGCCCTTCTCGGTGTATTGTGATGCTTGTTACACAGGTTTGGGATGTGTGTTGATGCAAGAGGGAAGAGTTGTGGCTTACTCGTCCCGACAGTTGAAGGTTCATGAGAAGAATTACCCAATCCATGATCTAGAGTTGGCAGCAGTGGTTCACGCACTGAAGACATGGAGGCACTACTTGTATGGATAGAAATGCGATGTTTACACAGATCACAAGAGTCTGAAGTACATATTCACTCAGTCAGAGTTGAACATGAGGCAACGAAGATGGTTAGAGTTGATAAAAGACTATGAGTTGGAGATTCATTACCATCCAGGCAAAGCAAACGTAGTGGCAGATGCTTTGAGCAGAAAGAGTCAAGTCAATCTGATGGTCGCTCGTCCGATGCCTTATGAGTTGGCCAAAGAGTTCGACAGGTTGAGTCTCGGATTTCTAAACAATTCGCGAGGAGTCACAGTTGAGTTGGAACCTACCTTGGAGCGCGAAATCAAAGAAGCGCAGAAGAATGATGAGAAGATCAGTGAGATTCGGCGACTGATTCTAGATGGCAGAGGCAAAGATTTTCGAGAAGATGCAGAAGGCGTGATATGGTTCAAAGACCGCTTGTGTGTTCCCAATGTCCAGCCCATTCGGGAGTTGATTCTTAAGGAAGCTCATGAGACAGCTTATTCGATTCACCCTGGCAGTGAGAAGATGTATCAGGATCTGAAGAAGAAATTCTGGTGGTACGGAATGAAGAGGGAAATCGCAGAGCATGTGGCTATGTGCGATAGTTGCCGAAGAATTAAGGCAGAGCACCAGAGACCTGCTGGATTGTTGCAACCGTTGCAGATCCCTCAGTGGAAATGGGATGAAATTGGTATGGATTTCATAGTCGGATTGCCTCGCACTCGAGCCGGCTACGATTCCATTTGGGTAGTGGTGGACCGCTTGACCAAGTCAGCCCACTTCATACCTGTCAAAACCAACTATAGCAGTGTCGTATTGACAGAATTGTATATGTCTCGGATCGTTTGTCTTCATGGTGTGCCAAAGAAGATAGTGTCAGACAGAGGAACGCAGTTCACCTCTCATTTCTGGCAGCAGTTGCATGAAGCTTTGGGCACGCATCTGAATTTCAGTTCAGCTTATCATCCGCAGACAGATGGTCAGACCGAAAGAACCATTCAAATTCTTGAAGACATGTTGAGAGCCTGTGCGTTGCAAGATCAGTCCGGATGGGATAAGAGATTGCCTTATGCGGAGTTTTCCTATAACAACAGTTACCAGGCCAGTTTGAAGATGTCACCATTTCAGGCGCTCTATGGAAGGAGTTGTAGAACTCCGTTGCAATGGGATCAGCCTGGAGAAAAGCAAGTGTTTGGACCAGACATTTTGCTTGAGGCCGAAGAGAACATCAAGATGGTCCGAGAGAATCTGAAGATAGCGCAATCGAGGCAGCGAAGCTATGCAGACACAAGAAGAAGAGAGCTGAGTTTCGAAGTCGGAGACTTTGTCTATCTGAAAGTGTCACCGATCAGAGGAGTCAGAAGATTCGGAGTGAAAGGCAAGCTAGCACCCCGCTACATTGGTCCGTATCAGATTCTTGCAAGACGTGGAGAAGTGGCCTATCAGCTCAGTTTGCCAGAGAATTTGTCAGCTGTGCATGATGTCTTTCATGTGTCTCAGTTGAAGAAGTGCTTGCGTGTGCCAGAAGAGCAGTTGCCAGTGGAAGGTCTTGAAGTCCAGGAGGACTTGACCTACGTTGAGAAGCCAGTGCAAATCCTTGAGGTTGCAGACAGAGTCACCCGAAGGAAGACCATCAGAATGTGCAAACTCAAATGGAATCATCACTCAGAGGAAGAAGCAACCTAGGAGCGTGAAGATGATCTGATGGCCAAGTACCCTGAGCTCTTTGCTAGCCAACCCTGAATCTCGAGGGCAAGATTCTTTTAAGGGGGATAGGTTTGTAACGCCCTGAATTTGGTGGTAGAATTTTTTTTCTTCTTTTCCCTCACCAAATTCAGGCGTTACTCTTTCCTTTTTCCCTTTTCTTCTCGCTAAGCCTTGATCTTTTCCAAAGTCGCAGCGGGTTTTGGCTGTAGACCTCGTGTAAAGCAAAACCTTAAAACACTTTATTTCGTGTGATGCACCATGCCGAACCATGCATACTTTTGATTGTTTAAAAATGTAAAAGCATTCATCCAAAGAAAATTAGATTTCAGAAAAAGAAAACCCTTTTCTTTTTCTCTCCCTCCCTCCCTTTCCCATTTCGGCCCAGCCCCCCCCTTCGGCCGGCCCAGCTGGCGGCCCAGCCGCCCCCTCCCCTCTCCCCCCCCCCCCCGCGTGGGCCCCGCGCCGGCCCAACCGCGCGCCCCCTCCCCCCCACTTTGGGCCCAGCCGGCCCAGCCGCCCCCCCTTTTTTTTCTTTTTCCAAAAATTCCCCCGCGGGCCCCGCCCGTCATCTCTCTCTCTCTCTCCCTCCCTCACCCTAACCCTAACCCTAGCCGCCGCCGCCCCTTGCCCCCGCGCCGCCGCCGCTCCCCCGCGCCGCCGCCGTTCTCCCCTCCGGTGAGACCCCCCTCTCCTCCCTCCCCCCCTCTCCTCCCCTCCCTCCGGCGCCCTCTCCCCCGCGCCATGGGCGCGCCCGTCCCCGACCCCGGCCGGCCCCGCTCCGGCGAGCCCCGCGCCCCGGCGTCCCGCACCCGGCCGCGCCCGCCCCGACCCTGGCCGCCCCCGGCTCGGCTGCCCCGGGCGCCCCGCCCCGCCCCGCGCCCCGGCCTCCCGCGCCCCGGCCGCGCTCGTCCCCGACCCCGGCCGCCCCCGGCTCGGCTGCCCCGCGCCGCCCCGCCTCGCCTCCGGCGAGCCCGCGCCCGGCCGCTCCGGTGAGCCCCCGCCCCGCCCGCGCTCGGCCGCGCCCCTCGGCCCCGCCCCCCGGCTTGGCCGCCCTCGGCCGCCTCGCCTCCGGCGAGCCCCGCGCCCGCGCCGGCCCCGCCTCGCCGCCCTCCGGCGAGCCGCCCTCGCCCGGCCCCGCTCGGCCCCGCCCCCCGCGCCCGCTCCAGCGAGCCGCCCGCGCGCGCCCGCCCCCGGCTCGGCCGCCCGCCTCCCGGCGAGCTCAACCGCCCCCGTGCCCCGGCTCGGCCGCCCGTCCCCGCGCTCGACCTCATCCGGCCGCGTCCTCGCTCGCTCGCGCTCGCTTGCCCCGGCGTGCTTGCCCGCCCACCCCGCCGTGCCTTGCTCGCGTCGTGTCGGCCCCGGCGTAGCCTTGAGTTCGGCCCAGCGTGCCTATGGCGCGCGGCTTTGAGCTCGGCTAGCGCACGGCCCCGACGTGCGCACGGTTAGTTCGTGGCGTGTGCAGGCGGCCTCGCGCGCGTGCCCGCGTAGTGCGCGTGCCTTGGCACGACTCGTCGTGCCCCGTCTACCCCCAGACGCCTCGTCTACCCCCCGTCTCCTATATGCGCTAATCACGTTGTTTATATTAATAAGGTAGGAGTCTCAATTTGGAAATTGGTTACGATAGTTAATTTGTATAGTCAATCGTCTATCATATTCAATGTTAATCTACTAAAAGTGATCGTGTTTACATTAGTGCATGTAGCTAATCCTTTTGTTAGGACCAACTGGAACTAGAGCGCGTGACGTCTAGTCATTCGTTTACCCGTAGTGCCCCTCGAGCATAAGCCTCAACCCCTGCAAAACCTTCCCTCGTTTCTTTCTAACCAAGGTAAATTCATTATCGTATGTGGTATTCTATGCATATTTGCTTTACTTGTTCTCTTGTATGGTGTACTGTTGGTTTCCTGATTTCAATGGATGGATGTATGTATGTTTGCACCCGCTTAGAGAACGATCCGGTCGAAGAGCCCGAGGAACTCGCTGGAGAAGCCCCTGAGCAGCAGTCGGTTGGTGGAGGCAAGTGTCCTTTGACCTATCTATGTCCTATTCATTCTTTAATTCACCTCCCGCTTTACACATTTATGCCTAAGGATTGACTAGCTTCTGTTATCCATATCCTTGTTTACCTATTTGGGTTGGATTATTATTGTTTAGCTTTATGCTATTGCTTAACTCTAATCAATGAACATGATGAGATTATCTATGATACGCTGTTTTCCCCTCTCTTATTATGATGTTATACTTGTGGTCTTCAAGGGGGCTCGAGCGGTTTCTCGAGTGCCTCTCCGTAAGGACCTGTTCTATGGATGACCGCCCGGGAAAACAGTGCAACCATGAGGGTGGAATGGGATGCCCTTAGCTGAATAATTAGAGGATCCGGGGTGTAGTTCACTTAGCCGTCGTGCCGTCAATGGGGCTCGGTGTATGCGGCTCGCTCTGCCAAGTTTGGGTTCGCCCCTTGGGGAGGAGTGCGGTGCATTTAGGAAACCTAACGGGTGGCTACAGCCCCGGGGAATCTTTGTAAAGGCTACGTAGTGATGCCCTGCTGGGTCACCTTGGTAGTGATCAATGGAGAGTCATGATCTCCGGGCAGAATGGGAATCACGGCTTGTGGGTAAAGTGCACAACCTCTGCAGAGTGTTTGAAAACTGATATATCAGCCGTGCTCGCGGTTATGAGCGGCCAAGGGAGCTCCAGTGATTAGTGGTACTTGATCAGGGATACTTTGGTACAGGTGGTTATGAGATTGATGGTTTTGGTTATGACTATGGTGCTGGTAAGTGGTACTCTTTCCGTTTGGAAAGGAGTACGTTTGGGTTAATAACTTGGGTTAATGCTAAAACTTGGCTTTCTACTAGTAAGTAATAATCTGACCAACTAAAAGCAACTGCTTGACTTATCCCCACATACAGCTAGTCCACTACAGCCAAACAGGATACTTGCTGAGTATGTTGATGTGTACTCACCCTTGCTCTACACACCAAACCCCCCCCATCCCCAGGTTGTCAGCATTGCAACCACTGCTCAGGAGAAGATGAAGCCGTGGAAGGAGACTTCCAGGAGTTCCAAGACTACGACGAGTTCTAGGTGTGGGTTAGCGGCAACCCCTAGTCGGCTGCCTGTGAAGGCCGCGGTTATCTACGTTTCTTTTCCGCACTTTGATTTATTGTAAGGACTATATGGACGTCTCAGACGTATGATGTAATCGACTAATTCCCTTCTTAATACTATTTTGAGCACTGTGTGATGATGTCCATGTTATGTAACTGCTGTGTACGTGAATAACTGATCCTGGCACGTACATGGTTCGCATTCGGTTTGCCTTCTAAAAACCGGGTGTGACACCTAGCCATCTATGCGTGTCTGTACGTGACTATTACTGCTACAGATTCCAAATTCGTCCAAGTATATTCAATCCAATACTTCATGGGAAGCGGCTTTTCCAACAGTTTGCGGTTGACACCTACATCAAGATTGAGAGCTCTCGTTTGGATTTCATACGTAAAAATCAAGACAGATTAAGGGCGGATCTATACAAGAGTTTGGTAGATAGCTTGCATGAAGGCGAGAACAGAGCAGACAAAATTGGAAAGCGAACCGTGTTGTCTACATCATTTATCGGTGGTCCTCGTGACATGAGACGCCGATATATGGATGCTATGGCCCTTGTGCGGAAGTTTGGGAAGCCAGACATATTCCTCACTATGACGTGCAACCCCAATTGGGATGAAATAACGAGAGAGCTTCTCCCTATGCAGTCACCACAGGATCGTCCGGACCTTGTTGTTCGCATATTCCGTGCAAAACTAGAGGAATTGAAGAAGAGATTGACTAAGCATGATATTCTTGGAAAAATCCGGGCTTATGTCTATGTCGTGGAGTTCCAGAAGCGAGGTTTGCCTCATGTCCATTTCCTACTCATTATGCAGAGAAAGTACAAGCTAACTTGCCCCGATCAGTATGATCTCCTTATCTCCGCTGAGATCCCTGACAAGAAGAAGTACCCTGAACTATACAAGATGGTTATCAAGCATATGATGCATGGACCGTGCGGATTGCTAAATCCTAAATGTCCATGCACTAAGGGTCGTGCTTCATGCAAAAACCATTATCCTAGAGCTTTTAGCAATGCAACGTCTCAAGGAAAGGATTCATATCCTATTTATAGGCGTCGTGATGATGGGCGTAAGGAAACGGTTCGAGGTTGTGAATTGGACAACAGATGGGTCGTCCCTTATAACCCTTACCTCCTCCGGCTCTTCAACTGTCACATCAATGTTGAGGCGTGCGGGAGCATCAAGGCTGTCAAATACTTGTTCAAATACATATACAAAGGCCACGATCGTGCGTCTGTGGCTGTGACAGATGCAAACAAGGCTGATGGTGACGTTGATGAGATCAAGCAGTATAGAGATGCTAGGTGGGTGACCCCTCCAGAAGCCCTTTGGAGGATATTCAGCTTTGATCTAAGTCAAAACTCTCCACCAGTGATGCAACTGCAGCTCCATCTTGAAAACATGCATATGGTGTCATTTCACGAGCGTGCTAAAGTAAATCATGTTGTCCAACGTCTAGGTGTCGATAGGTCAATGCTTACGGCATATTTTGAGGCAAATAGGCTACACGAGGAGGCTCGGGGCATCCTTTACCGTGATTTTCCTGAGTGGTACACTTTGCAACAAGGCAAAGTGTGGCAAAGGAGGAAACGAAACACGGGTGGACAGGTTGGTAGAATAGTCTCTGCTTATCCAGCTGAGGGGGAGCGCTTTTATCTTCGACTTCTCTTAAACTATGTGACGGGTGCTACCTCCTATGCGGATCTAAGGACAGTAGATGGTGACACACTACCATCTTTTCGTGAGGCAGCACAAAGGAGGGGACTGCTTGAAGCAGACGACACAATAGATGAGTGTCTCAATGAAGCCGCTATTTACCAAATGTCGTCAGCACTACGAAGGTTATTTGCAACAATACTGGTATACTGCGAGCCGAACGATGTGGCAGAATTATGGCAGAGACACCTTGATTCAATGTCAGAGGACTATCACCGTAGTACTCAAAGCAAAACCCATGTGCAACAGATGGTCTTGATTGACATTAGAAACATTTTGCAGTCAATGGGTAAAGACATAAAGACATTCCCTCTCCCTGCTATCATCGACAAATATGACGATTCACATGGTACTGATAGAGAGATTTACGAGGAGGAAAGTATCGAGCCGACAGCAGAAGACGTTGCTATGAAAGAAACCCTAAATGAGGAGCAGAGGTCTGCCTATGATAAGATCCTATCTTTCGTTGACACCAATAACGGTGGAGTGTTCTTTGTGGATGGGCCTGGTGGGACTGGCAAGACCTATCTGTATAAGGCACTGCTTGCGGCACTACGCAGTCAGGACAAGATTGCAGTTGCAACAACTACATCTGGTGTTGCGGCTTCCATATTGCCTGGGGGGAGGACTGCCCATTCACGCTTCAAGATACCACTTACTATTGATGATGGTGCTGTATGTAGCTTCACGAAACAAAGCGGGACAGCAAAGTTGCTACAAAAAGCATCGCTCATTATCTGGGATGAGGCATCGATGACTAAGAGACAAGCAATTGAGGCGCTAGACAATAGCATGCGTGATATAATGGGACGGCCTGAGCTGCCCTTTGGTGGGAGAACTGTTGTGTTCGGGGGTGATTTCAAACAAGTACTCCCTGTTGTACGCAAGGGGTCAAGGGCTCAGATAGTTGCTGCCTCTCTACGTAGTTCTTACCTCTGGGAATCCATGTGCCACCTAAAGCTTGTTCAAAACATGAGGGCACAGAGTGACCCATGGTTTGCAGAATATTTGTTGCGCGTCGGTGGTGGAACTGAGGAAGCGAACAACGATGGTGATGTTCGTCTTCCAGATGAGGTATGTGTGCCATATACTGGTAATGATCGCGACCTTGATAGACTGATAGATGACATTTACCCCAATCTAAATGAAAACATGTCTAACACAAGCTACATCACTTCAAGAGCAATATTGTCTACACGGAATGACTGGGTGGATATGATAAATATGAGGATGATCGATCGTTTCCAAGGGGAGCAGATGATGTACCATAGTTTTGACACCGTGGTGGATGATCCTAATAACTATTGCCCATCAGAGTTTCTAAACACGCTGACTCCTAATGGACTACCCCCGCACGTTCTGAAGCTCAAAGTTGGATGCCCAATCATGTTGCTTAGGAATATAGACCCTGCTAATGGACTTTGCAATGGCACGAGGTTGGTGGTTCGTGGTTTCCAAAAAAACAGTATTGATGCTGAAATTGTCCTTGGCCAACATGCTGGAATGCGAATTTTCTTGCCTCGTATACCCCTGTGCCCCTCTGATGATGAGATGTTCCCTTTCCAGTTTAAAAGGAAGCAGTTTCCGATAAGACTAAGTTTTGCCATGACAGTTAACAAGGCCCAGGGCCAGACGATTCCTAATGTTGGTGTGTACTTGCCGGAACCAGTGTTCTCTCATGGTCAACTTTATGTTGCTCTATCAAGGGCCACCGCTCGATCAAAAGTGAAGATACTTGCCATTCCAGTCCACGATGAGAAGAAGAAGAAGAAGAAGGGGGTTGAAAGGAACTCAGCGATAAATGGCGCAACATACACAAAGAATATCGTTTATAAGGAGGTCCTTACGCCGTAACTGACATTGATGAATGAATGGCAATTAACAACTTGTAATGCATTTAATTATTTTGGTTTTTAGGTGAAGATGTATTTTTGCCTTTTATTTCTCTATTTTGGCTCCTTTTTAGCTTCCTATTGTTTAGTGGTCATTTGGTTGATACAACAAAGAAAGCAGATGAGCATTGAATAGATGTTATTGAATAGACACATTTGAATTTGAAAATGCACATTTGAATTTGAAATGATCTGACAAGCAAGTTGTGATTTCCATCTATCTTAATGATCACCTAAATAACATATTATAAAACTCAGACTGAATTACATCTTCCTTTTTCTCCCCAGTTTCCAGGTGTAACCTTGAGCTATTGTTACGGTCGGGAACATTTATAGGCGCTCGTAACAGGGGTTAATTAGGCAAAAGGAGGGGTATTTGGGATCAATCAGGAAGGTCTGGTTCAGCAATAAACAATCAATTACAGCCAATCCCATTTTCACCTCCTTTCTAATCATGCTGCTGCTAGCAGGATCAAAACCTTTTTCTGTAAGCATATGTGTAGCCTTTGAGGATCTGTTGCTGAGCATAGCCTCATATGTCATGAACATTAAGAACTCAAGAAACATGCATCTTCCTATGTCCTCGTTGTTAGCCTGGGGGTCATCCTCCATTTCCCTTCGTGCCCAGTCAATTATATTTCTTGTAGCACCATAAAAAACAAAAGAATCTTCTCTGAGCTTCTCAGCCCACATGAGGGCTATATTCCCAAATCCTTGCTTGCAGAAATGAGAAAGGAAAACGTTGAGTGTGATAGTGTTTGGCTTAAAAGCCATTTTAATAAGCCTGCCAGTAAGTATCATAGCTCGATCAAGAACATCACTGCAAATGCCATCCATTAATGTGTTGTACGTAACAGACATAGTGTACACCTAAGTACATAGGTTCCTGTTTGGAACCCCTAGAGATATTAGTTAGCTAGCTAACAAATTGTTAGCTGGGTTGAGTCAGCTAATGAACTAATTGTTAGCTGTGAGTTAGCTAACAAATAATTGGGATATTAGTTGTGGGTGTTTGAAACCTATACAACTAATTTTAGCAGTATTAGCTCTAGAGGTTCCAAACAGGGTCATAGCAAACACTATGCATCTAGAAAAGCAAAATGTCTTAGAGTTTGGAATAGAGGGAGAGTAATTGGTAGCGATTGTCTCCAGCAATCCAAATTGCATTAGCTATCATGCAAAAACATTAGCAGCAAGACAAAATTGTAAAGGCCAATTATACCTCAGTAATCTATAACGATTGGTGTCGCCATGGAGGCTTCATCTATAGAAACTTCAGCAATTGCATCTGAATGGGTGTTATTTAGCACCGGCATCTCCTTCTCTCTCCAAATTGCATGAACTTCATCAGTTCGGAATCTTTGTGTAAATGTCGACTCCTCAAGGGGAGTGGTCATGCCATGTGCATATGCCAGTAAACCAGTATATGCAATCATTGCCCCATTGTCTATACAATAGCGGTCATCAGTTGCAAACAGCCTACCCCCCCTCTTTTTGAGCACATAATCTTCATCATCTCCTGTAAACGTTCGTTGCAACCGACGCCACCAACAATAAGAACGTCCTTTGAATCACAGTGTGCCATGGCACGTTCAGTAATTTCGACAAGCATGGCAAAGATAGTTTCCTGAGAAATTAGGACTTTCATCAGTGTCACTGTCAAGAAAGCATAACCAATTATTATCCACAAGGGGGAAAAGTTTAAGAGCATGCAAGTACCTGCAATGAGTAGCATAGGTCCGCAGGTGTGCACTCATTATTTTTAAGCTTTTCAATCGCCGCAGCTTCAATAAAGCTCAATATGCCACTAAATGACACATCCATACCCTTCACAACATAAGGGACATCAATGAATTGTTCTCCCTTCTTTGCAAGCTGGTCAAGGAAAATAAATATGGTAAATTAAGAAACCAAACTCAAGGATGAGAAAAGAATGCATCATATTGTACAAAAACATAAATCTGTTCAAGCTTCAAAGTGAAAATGTCTTCAAAAACAAAACAAAAATGAAAGAAAAATGCTAATGGTGACAGCTAATACAATGATGAAAGTAGAATGGTAGATAACAATACCATGTGGAACTACTTCAGAAGTAGTCTCTTGAAAGATTCACACAGACATAATCTATAGTGTCAACAATGTTAACAATAGTATCGAAGTTCAATCTTAACATAGGCCAATCAAATGGGGACTTCCTGGGATTATCCTATAAGCTCAAGCCCTATGTATCCAGGGATAAAATGTGAAGGCTTCCAGGGCTCAAAAGCTTATTGTCCATCCATCTACACGACCACTCAAATAATTTAGCACATACAGCCAACCAAACACCATTCAACACATGCAGCCCTACTTCAGACAGTCAGCTAAATTTAGTCTCAATTTATTCGAATAAAGGTTTGAGAAAAAGGAACATATATAGAATGAAGCTAATTATGACCCCATACTGGTCAAAGTGCTTAAACGACCAAACAACCCATTGGATACATTTGACATGGCCGTGATACAATAAATGTTCATCAGCTGTATGTAAAAAGATAAGTTCTGTTGGCTGATTGTATGAGTTGGCAAAATAAGAGTAAGATAGTGTTTGGCTACCTACATGTGTTAGTTTAAAAGAAAACAAGGAAACATAAGTGATTGCATAGACTGAATAAATCTATGGTGAACTTCATTATGCAAGCAATGCCACTCTGCCTCATATTCTGCTCTAACTTAAAGGCTTCAGTCATATTGCCTGCCTTACAAAGTGTAGATATGATGGAGTTGTAAGTAATATTGTTTGGTACAATTCCTCTGCTCGTCATCTCAGCAAATGCCTGATAAGCCTCATTCACGTAATCTAATTGGCTTAGGCCATTAATATATGCTGAGAAGGCAATAAAATCAGTCTGCAAACCAATTTTGCCCATATCATCCCAGCATTTCAGTGTGCCAACTGCATTACCGTCTCTGAAGTATGCATCCAAGCTGATAGTAAATGATGTACTTAGACAATATCCTTTGCTAACCATGTGCTCTAAAAGAAGTTGTGCCTCATCAAGTCTTACTTGATTGCAGAGTCCCATTATCAAGTAATTAAAAGTAGACGAGGATGGTGCCAGTCCTAACTTGTTCATAATTCTATACAGTTCAGAAGCTTCTTCGTGGAGTCCCTCCTTACTATAAGCAGCGATCAATGCATTAAATCCAGTAACACGCAATGGAACATCCTGCTCAATAGCACCAAGCAGAAGCTCCCAGGCATCATCCAATCGATGATCCCAACAAAGCCTACAGACCAACATATCCAACCCATCAGCCGACATATGTGAACTAAACATGTCATGGTCATGGACTAACTGGGCAGCATACCCGAACTTGTGAGCTCTAGCAGCAATAATGTTGAAGGTGCAGGAGTCTGGCACTAATCCCCTCGCTTGCATCTCCCTATAGGCTGCACTGGCCTGATCCATCTGTCCACTCTTTGCATATCCATCAATCAAAACATTGAACGTGATTGTATTTACTTGGATCCCCACCTGGGCCATTTGATCGAACAGCCTCCTTGCTTCTGGCATCCTCCCCTCATAGCATTTTTATAAGGAGCAATGTTGTATCTTTGCAATAATGCCATGATATACATCCTATAAGATCAATGGCATCGGGTATACTTAATCAAAATAGGATGGTGGCAGGCCTGTGTCCCTTTCCTCCGTAAGTTTATACAAGTTCACTTGTCACATCTATATGAATGAAGAACTTAAGCTAAAGTTCGTTTTTTATTTAGTTTCGTGCTATTTGACGATGTACTTTATATACTTAAAATACTTTTGTCAATAAAATTATGTTTGACACTTTTAATCTGATGGGTAGTTGGTACAGACCAAATCACAATGGATATAGTGGTGGAGAAAGGAAATGTCGATGTTGGCAATACTGCTGAACCATCGTATGAGGTTGTGGCTAGAAGTGGTTGTTCAGCACAATTGTCAACTAATGACACCGATGAACATGAATTGGGTAAGTGCTATTATCAATTACAAAAAACTAAGGTCTGCATAATAAATATTTGTTTGACACTTAATTCTTCTCTTGTGCGCCATATATATAGAGAGCGAGGATAGTAAGGTCAGTGTTGGTAATGCTGCAAAACAATCACACGATGTTGTGGGAGTAGGCATTGACTGTATTTTCAATCATGTAAAAGTGTCAACTGAAGCCGATCTTGGGCCACAGCCGGGTAGGCTCTCTTATCTACACTCCTAAATGTAAATATTGTCTTATGAGTACTCCTAAAAATGCTTTTGTCAAGAGACTTATGTTTCATTCACTCCTCATACAGATGTGATACACCTGACATCTTTGGATGTTCCAAATGAATCAAGTCAAATAAGTTCTGATGCGGATATGGTAAAGCAGAACCAACAAGATGCTTTGGACACACTTATTAGAATATCACAACATAAGAAACCAAAGAAATTGAATGTAGCTCGAGTTGTCTCTGAAGGTAATTTTTTTGTTCTTGCCTTATTGCATCTTATTGGTTTTCGCATATATCATTTGCTTATTAAGTATAATATTTTTCATTGTATAGATTATAAGTGCACCCCAGAAGATGTTCAGCTTATTGAATACATTAAAACATTACCGGGGAAACAAGTTGTGGTGAACATCGACAGCGCATGGTTAAATAGAAATGATATGGAATGTCTTTTTCATGGTGACATGCAATTGTCTGACAAAGTAAGTACATTTGTATGTCCATATTATATACAGTAATAAAGTATATATATTTATAATTATCATATTATACAGTATGGTATACATATTTAAAGCTAGCATGTATATTTGATCTGTTAATTGTATTCTTTTGGTGTACAGGCCCTCAATGCATATATACACTGTATTAGGGGTGAAGAGCATTTACTTCATAGAGAAGGTGGAAAGGTCTTCTTGGAGAACACAGTCATTTCCAGTCTGCTTAAGCGTGATGGCGACCCTAAGGTGCTCTTAAATTGTAAGGAAGACACAATTGAACAAAGGGTGGACAACTATTTACAGTCTGACATGGTTGACCTAAAACTCATCTCATTTTTAATATATGTAATATGTAATATATTGGTGCACAATACTTACAAATTAATGTTAATGTATGTTCTATGAAGGTGTTCCTTCCAATGAATATAGAAGATTTTCACTGGTACCTGGCAATTCTGAATGCAAAAAAAGTGAGGTACATGTACTCGATTCTATGGGACAACAAATAACGGATCGCCGAGACCTTTATACTACAGTGAGTAATCATTTCTTTTATATTATGATTATTTCATCATTACATTATTTGTTATCTATAATCTTGATATGTTTTATATATACACATAGTTAAAAGGTCTAGAAAGACAGATTAAACTTGCAGCAAAACATAAAGAGCTTTACCAAGGCAAGTGGTCGAACCTTGATGTTGCATCATGGCCAGTTATAGAGAAGATCACAACACAAATGCAAACCGATGGGTAAAATTCATGTGACCACAACTCTACAAAATTGGTTTTATTTATTTTCATATATACATAGAAACTCACCTGATCTGTTAAATTTCATATTAGGGTATCTTGCGGGCTATGGATGATAAACTATATGGAATACTGGACAGGATCCTCCCTATCTGATAACGTAACTCAGGTAGAGGACGTATATTTATTTATAGGAACAATGTTTCTTTGTTTTAATTTATATTTATATACTTGCAGGATGATATAACAATGTTTAGGTTTAAGCTACCTGCAATATTATGGGACTCGAGATTAAACACAAAGAAAGGACATCAAAATCTTGACCACAATGTGGATGAAGATGGAGAGAGTTCAAGTGATGTTCAAATAATCGATACTCCATGTGAGTTATCTAAATCGTCAAATACATCACATCAGATTGAACCATATATATCTCCATATGTTCTGCCTGCTAAAGTAACATCAACAAACACGCAAGAACTGATGTTTGTATTATGCACATATATCATGGGGATAGACAACGACAAATATTTAAAGTAAGTTAATTCTCATTTAATATAGTATATGCATGGTAAATATTCAACACATATGTACTTGATTTAACTATAAAAACAATTGTTCATTTAATAGGAAACATTGGATTCAGAGCACTAAACCTTATCCAATTTCTTTAAGTCTTCAAAAACTTAAAGATATATTGGATGTAAATAAGCCGATGGATACAGATTGTTTTAAACATGGCTGTTCGGATGATCGCATGCAATGATTCCTTGTTCTTGTTGGAAGACAAATACCACTACATGGATCTACAGTTCTGTGTAAGTTCAAGTAATTAGTCTTTATTCATATAAGTGTGTTCATTATATAATTATTTTACTAACAAAAAGTAGTCCATAACTAAATTTGGTCGAGACCCTCGCCTTCATGCAAAGCCAGATATCAACATGTTGGCAAAATTATTAGAATGTTGGCCTGACATGGAGTACGATGTTTCAGATTGCAAACAAGTAAGCTATACTCTTCATCATTTTTGTAATCTTGTTTTTTCTCTTACTTGAAACTATTTTTTAACTTGCAGATTCTATTGCCCTTTTCTTTCTTGGGTCACTTCACCTTATATGTACTTAACATGGACACTAGAAGCATCTATATAATGGAATCCATGCCTATACCATCATGGTTTAAGGGTGATCATCCTAGCATGCATTATATTCATAATATACATTATATTGCCAATAATATGAATGCTGCCATGGAATTGGCCAATCCTACATGGAAAGACGATATTTATATGTGGCGTCGTATAGTACCAACATGGGTTCCAAGAACATTAAACTGGTATTTTTTTTAACCCGAACAACTTATTAATTTTGTCTACATATATGTAACAACGTATTATTTTAATTTGTAGGGATTTATCTGGCTTTCTTGTTATCAACTTTATGCACGATTGGAATGGTATAAGGTTACCCTGCATTTGCACTGTGAGTACCCTATTTGTTCTAATACTTTGTCAATATTGTTCTTCTATAATAGATTATTAATCGTGTTCTATGATATGTAATAATGAATGTGCAGAATGGGAATGACCTGAGGACCAAATTCTTAGTAGAATTATTGAAGTACAAGGACAATGAATCCAAAGACAATATTCCAGAAGAAATACAAGAAATTATTAGGCACATCAGATAGATATGATTTATTTGTAATGATACTCAACTTATTATCCTAATTAATTTTATTGCCTTTTAGGTTCGTAGTATCGTTAGGAACATTTGCCAACATATATTTTAGTTATATGTTGCAAATATGAAGGCAGTTCAAATTTCTGTACTTTCAAAGATGCATTGGTGTTTTAGAAGCTTCAGCTTATCCTACTGTAGTATTGTGCTTAAAAGACTCCTATGGGTTTCCATCTTTTTATTGGAAACGAAGTACCATACTATTGTACTGTACAGTGACTTACAGGTATGGAGGGATAGGGCTCATCGCACCTTCTAGCTTCGTGAGTCAAATGATTTTATAATTATTTCCTTTCTATGCTTCTGTTCTTATTTTGTGCTAAGCTGAAACGGTGCTTGGTTGTAGTGAGCACAAAGCGATCTTTCTAGCTTACTCGAGGTAGCAGGGCAACTGGTGACTGGTGAAACCACAGACTGGTGCCACCAAAGTGGAAGAAATACACTCAAAAGAACCATCCTGTTAGTCTCCTTGTCATAGAGCATTCACCTTTTCTTGCAGGTAACTTGGGCTCGACTTACTGACACGAGCAATAGTCTGATAACGCTACAAGACACCGATGTGCAATGGTCGCCGCTCTCTTTGGGATTATGCAGAGGTCAGAGAAACAAATAGCTATATTTTTCAAAGAAAAGAAAAAAAAATAAGAACAGGTATCCTACTGTTTCCTATTCTCTTATTATGATTTATGATGTTAGGAACAACTAGATAGTGTTGCCGGCAAAGCACCATACTATCACCAAATATTATTGCCCAATTTACTATAAGAACACATAATCTTATTCTTGTAATTTCCTAAATCCTAACGAATAGGAAAAGAGGGCCACCCAACTTACAAAGTCTTTTTTGTTTGCATAGGATTATCTGTAATTCTGAATGAAAATTTGTGTGGCACCGTTGAACAGCTAAAGCTAAGCAGGGAGTGCCTTGCCTGCTCCTTCTCTGTTACAAGCCTACAAGGTAACATAGTTCTACTTTGCACGTTTACCAGATTGTGGGATCTCTGTAGTAATGCCATATTTCTTTTCTAACATTATGCTGAAAACCAGGTAGCAAGGCTCCCGGTGGCAATGGCGGAGTATATGATGGTAATCTCTAAATTGTGATGCGGTAAATTATAAATGTATGCTATTAATGTTAGTCATGACCTTTCTGCTTGTTTTTTTTCTTTGGTTGTAAGAAGGCTTATCTTCTTATCGATTTGGTGACTTTGTGTAGGTGGAGTCATGCCAGTACCACCATCGCAGTCTGATTTGCCAAGAAAACAGCTGAACAGTATGAATGTCGGTATGCTTCTACTGTCTTGATGTTGGTGTTCTACATAACAGTACCTTCAAAGTTTTGAGCTCTAATTTTCATGTACCCTAACTTTTAAGTATGGTAGTGTCTTCCATTCCATGGTCCTTGTCCCGGTAACAATTAGTTTGAGAATTGTTTAGTTTACAAATCAAATGTATTTTAGTTATGATGGTTTCTTGATTTTGTCTGCTGCCCTTATATATTGATAAACAGTAGCATGGAAGTGTGGTGCTCAGTAACCTCTGTGCACTGTCCAGCTAAACTGGAACAGTGGAACTGGACTGCTTACATTGTTTTTTTATGCTTAATGGAGGGTCACATTTTACAACCCCGGTAGGTGTTTGATACGATCCACAAAATTGGTACATGCTGACATTTGTCTCTATTGGTTCTACCAACAGAAATTGAATTCATTGTATTGCCCACATTTTAACAAAACTATATTTCATCCTATTAAATATGTCATATATTTTCTAATATAAGTACACTACTCTGTATATCAGAAATTTGGCTTTGTTCAAAGGAAACCAGGAGCGTGGTGATACACATCGTCCATGAGCTGTTTTGACAAAAATCACCCGCTGGAGCGTTGTAGGAATTCAAGGTAACCATTTCCACTTCTGTTGATAAGACCAGAAACATTTAACATGTGCTATTCATCTTGTAACAGTAGTTAAGATATATGTGTGGAACTTCTGCCTCTATGTCAACATGGAATTTTCTATGCATCCAATTCAACATTGCTATTTTCTTGCATCCTATTACAGTTTTTTTATATTGTGCCCTTTAGTGGTTACAAAGTGTCCAAGTGGGATAAATCCTCTTTCTGTGCATTCCTCAACAGGTGCATTGCTGTCACATATACTGGAACCCTTGTAATTTGTCCACCATTACTATTGGACAATTACCTGATGGTACTCCTGAACGGTTCTCTATTAAAAATAATATCAAGAAGGCCCTGGATGCTCGTCTGTCCTCTCTACACCCACCGAATTGCCACCTCCTTTCAAAATGCAGAAGGTTGGTGTTCCTTTTCTTATGTTCCAGTAACTTCTCCACGATAACAAATCATTTCTATCTTCAGCCAAAGGTTTTGAGGCGCCTGTACCACCAACAGAGTTTCAACAGATTCCTGGAGACGTACGCCTCTTGACATGCGGGTAGTATATATGGTTTGTTCCATGAGCTGATCCTTTTCCCCCCATTTTGTCTCTTTCTTTATGCATCCGTTTATTGTGCCATTCTTTTTTACTGAAGCGTTAGCTTTGTCGTTTTTCTTTTACTAGGTACTCGATTTGTTGGAATAAATCCGGTTTGCATGAAGTTGTCTTAGGTACAACTGGTAGGAAACAAGGAACCTCATCAAAGGCAGCGCACTTACCCTCCACCGAGTCACTGCTCTGCAAGTAAGCGGGTCTTTTCCTTGTGTGAATTTCTTCCATCGCGATTCTGACGCAAAACTGTTGAGAGGACCGTGTGTTGACTGTTGTCCTAGGAAAAGACTACTAGAAGCATTTGTGTCTCTTGAGCATCCTTTGGTGGGGCAACTAAAATGCGAGGAGCTATCTTACCGGGCACTTAAGGTATTTCGTGATCTCTTGGATAAACTGATGTTTAGTACTAAGACATAGCGTTTTTATTCCGCCAGGTTCTTCCTATTGATTTCACCTGCTACCATCCAAGAACCGATTACAAACGTGTCTGATTTTCTGTTCCTGTTGCAGGATACGGCTCATGAATACCATCACGCGCTTGAGCTCCTCAGGAAGGCCCCATTTTTTGGCTGCTGGCGAGCTAAGCCTACATTTGTTGATTCGTTTGCAGTTTCACGGTGATGTCTCGTGAACTGGTGAATGCCATCGCCCTGTTTCTTTTTGTCTGTTGAAAAAACATACTATCTCCGTTCCAAAATATAGTTCTTTCTAGCCATTTTTTCTGTCCATATTAATAAACATATAAATAGTCTAAAATGAATTATATTTTAGGACCGAGGGAGTAGGTCTGATCCAGCTTTGTTCTGTTTGAATTTGTATATGTTGGTGGTCCATGAATGAATCAAACTGAACTTATACGCGCGTGATGCTGTCACTTGATTCGAAGCACTCCCTCCCGGCCTCCCCGCCCCAGGTATCGGTATTACTAGGTAGGTGCCCGTGCGATGCCACGGAACATAAATCTCGATTTGTACATCAGCTATGCTTCCTGTGGAGCAAGAAAGCGAACGCAAGCCAGCTTTTTGTATTAGTGCATTCTGTTCAGTTCTTACTTGATCATCCCGTGTTCTCGTGTGTGCCATGGCCGAGTGCAAGCTCAACACTGGTATTGTTGTCTTGTCTCAAATGAAGTCTGATTCCACAAGTTAACCGGAAATCTTCATGGGTGATAGCTGTGTCAGATTCTTTCGCGCATAGGGCAAGTAATGCAAGTGATAGCTGTGTCAGTTTACCCCATTTTTCTTGGGCATCACTTGTCTCAAATAAAGTCCATTGGAGGTTCGCAATTTATGTTCCGTGGCATCGCACGGGCACCTACCTAGTCTAATCTTAATCTAGCTCCAGCAAAGCCCATATCGCCCTCAAAACTACTTCTGCGATAACAGAGCCTCCACGATCGCCAGTCCTCGCTTCGACGTCTCCTAAATCCTTGTCGAGCCCCATCGCAAGTTCGCAACCGCGTCGTCCACTCGTCCTCATACATTTTGCACTGGTTCATCTACATCGTCGACCCTGCCACCGCTGCGTTGCTCCACGACGCCGGCGAGTCTTTCGTCTCCGACGAGCCCTCCAGTGAGCATTTTTCATCCATTCTACTTTCCCGTTCTTCGTTTCTGTGTTTCCTTCGCCCGTAGCCGCCATGGCACCACAATTTCCCCCTGCATACCGTGCTCCAGCAAGCCACCTGGTTATGAGCCCCTATCCGCGCTACGCGCATCGTGCGAGCCGTCGCGCTTGGTAGCCGCGCTCGGCCTCGGCGAGCCGCCGCCCGCCGTGTAGCCGGCCATGGCGCATAGCTATGCGCCCTCCCCTGCCTACGTGCGCAGCAGCCGCCGTGTCCCTCTGACATGGTCGTGCGTATCACTCCGGCGAGCGCCGTTGCACCCGCCTGATGGACAGTGGCGCTTCCCAGCCCCACCTCGCCGCCACCGTCTGCTGTTGCAGCCGCTTGCCGCGGCCTGCCCGCGCTGCTCTGGCGCGTCGCCAGACCTGGCCACCGGCGTGTTCGTTTCAGCCGGCGCCGCCTCCTCCCCTGTCACCCTGTGTTGTGCTGCCCCATACTGCAACTGCAAGTTGAAGAAAAGAAAACTGTCTCTGCGCTTCCTTCGTTCATGTGACCAGGGAAGGAGAACGGGCCCATCGTGGCCACGTGTCCACATTTGGTTGGCTGCAAGAATGATCGTGGACACACATGGGATGAAAACCGCCCACACCTGACCCTATGATCTTTTGCGACCATGTCCGTGTGGCCGTTCATGTGGCTAGTTTTGGCCAATAAAAATTAGACATGTCGCACAGGTCGTTAAACGTTAATGTATTTTGCATTAAATATCCATTTTATCCCATTCAAATTTCGTTAGATTCGTATTAACGTTATCTACACTTTAAAAATATTGTTTCATCATCTCACATGTTTTAAATAGTTTATTAAATATTTGTTTAACTAACGTTTTAAATTGGTTTTCCAATTGAAACTAATTTATAGTTTTTAATTGGCGCTTTTATAAATAAATGTTAACTTGATTAATACCAATTTAAATATTTTTTTATGTAATACTTGTTTAGTATAAACACGATATATGTTAGTAGTTTACATATGTGTGTCTACCTTGCCGCGTTGTGTATCGCGCTCGCCATCACCGTTGTCGAGTCGCGTCGACGCCTCGCCGAGCCACCACACGGAAGCGTCTGCGAGCCCACATCAGGGGTCATGCGAAGCTCGGCACCGTTCCTCGTCATGCTAGCCAATTGGAGCTTCACCCCGAGGAGAGAAACGCCGCCCTCATCTACCCCCATCACTGTCTACCCCTAGACATCTATCCATAGATGTCTACCCTTGCGCGTAGCCCCGCCATCGCCTCGCTACCGCGTTCGCGTCGTGCGCCGTAGCCAGCGCCCTCATTGCTACATCTGCGCATTTTCGTTTGCTGTTGTGCGCGTCGCGCCCCCTTTCGTAGTGGCGCGCTTTGCCGTGCGTCGTTAATCCACTTCGCTTAGAATCGCTCATATTAATTAATTGATTAATTAATTAACCGACAGCTGTTAGTGTAGTAGATTAACCGAAACTAAAT
>NW_023367145.1:0-49573 GCF_902167145.1 Zea mays
GTTCCTTGCCATAGATCACATTCTTGGATTTCTGGTGGAGACCATTTCTTGGTCTAAAATCCGTAGGTGTTAGCCTCTAGTATTATTGAAAATGGTCGCTCATGGCTATTTTCAAGGTCGCTCATGGCTATTTCATAAAAAATGGGGGTGTGTGGCCATTTATCATCGACTAGAGGCTCATAAACATCACCCCATATGTTTCCTTGCCATAGATTACATTCTTGGATTTCTGGTGGAAACCATTTCTTGGTTAAAAACGCGTACGTGTTAGCCTTCAGTATTATTGAAAATGGTCATTCATGGCTATTTTCGGCAAAATGGGGGTTGTGTGGCCATTGATCGTCGACCAGAGGCTCATACACCTAACCCCACATATGTTTCCTTGTTGTAGATCACATTCTTGGATTTCTGGTGGAGACCATTTCTTGGTCAAAAAAACCGTAGGTGTTAGCCTTCGATATTATTGAAAATGGTCGTTCATGGCTATTTTTGACAAAAAGGGGGTTGTGTGGCCATTGATCATCGACCAGAGGCTCATACACCTCACCCACATATGTTTCCTTGCCATAGATCACATTCTTGGATTTCTGGTGGAGACCATTTCTTGGTCAAAAACTCGTACGTGTTAGCCTTCGGTATTATTGAAAATGGTCGTTCATGGCTATTTTCGGCAAAATGGGGGTTCTGTGGCCATTGATCATCGACCAGAGGCTCGTACACCTCACCCCACATATGTTTCCTTGCCATAGATCACATTCTTGGATTTCTGGTGGAGACCATTTCTTGGTCAAAAATCCGTAGGTGTTAGCCTTCGGTATTATTGAAAATGGTCGTTCATGGCTATTTTCGGCAAAATGGGGTGTTCTGTGGCCATTGATCATCGACCAGAGGCTCGTACACCTCACCCCACATATGTTTCCTTGCCATAGATCACATTCTTGGATTTCTGGTGGAGACCATTTCTTGGTCAAAAATCCGTAGGTGTTAGCCTTCGGTATTATTGAAAATGGTCGTTCATGGCTATTTTCGACAAAAATGGGGGTTGTGTGGCCATTGATCATCGACCAGAGGCTCATACACCTCACCCACATATGTTTCCTCGCCATAGATCACATTCTTGGATTTCTGGTGGAGACCATTTCTTGGTCAAAAATCCGTAGGTCTTAGCCTCTAATATTATTGAAAATGGTCGCTCATGGCTATTTTCGGCAAAATGGGGGTTCTGTGGGCCATTGATCGTCGACCAGAGGCTCATACACCTCACCCCACATATGTTTCCTTGTCGTAGATCACATTCTTGGATTTCTGGTGGAGACCATTTCTTGGTCAAAAATCCGTAGGTGTTAGCCTTCGATATTATTGAAAATGGTCGTTCATGGCTATTTTCGACAAAAATGGGGGTTGTGTGGCCATTGATCATCGACCAGAGGCTCATACACCTCACCCCACATATGTTTCCTTGCCATAGATCACATTCTTGGATTTCTGGTGGAGACCATTTCTTGGTCAAAAATCTGTAGGTGTTAGCCTTCGGTATTATTGAAAATGGTCGTTCATGGCTATTTTCGACAAAAATGGGGGTTGTGTGGCCATTGATCATCGACCAGACGCTCATACACCTCACCCCACATATGTTTCCTTGCCATAGATCACATTCTTGGATTTCTGGTGGGGACCATTTCTTGGTCTAAAATCTGTAGGTGTTAGCCTCTAGTATTATTGAAAATGGTCGCTCATGGCTATTTTCAAGGTCGCTCATGGCTATTTTCATAAAAAATGGGGGTTGTGTGGCCATTTTCATCGACTAGAGGTTCATAAACCTCACCCCACATATGTTTCCTTGCCATAGATCACATTCTTGGATTTCTGGTGGAGACCATTTCTTGGTCAAAAAATCCGTACGTGTTAGCCTTTGGTATTTTTGAAAATGGTCGTTCATGGCTTGGTCGATGATCAATGGCTACACAACCCCCATTTTTTATGAAAATAGCCATGAGCGACCATTTTCAATAATACTAGAGGCTAAGACCTACGGATTTTTGACCAAGAAATGGTCTCCACCAGAAATCCAAGAATGTGATCTATGGCAAGGAAACATATGTGGGGTGAGGTGTATGAGCCTCTCGTCGATGATCAATGGCCACACAACCCCCATTTTTGTCGAAAATAGCCATGAATGACCATTTACAATAATACCAAAAGCTAACACCTACGGATTTTTGAACAAGAAATGGTCTCCACCAGAAATCCAAGAATGTGATCTACGACAAGGAAACATATGTGGGGTGAGGTGTATGAGCCTCTGGTCGACGATCAATGGCCACACAACCCCCATTTTGCCGAAAATAGCCATGAATGACCATTTTCAATAATATCGAAGGCTAACACCTACGGATTTTGACCAAGAAATGGTCTCCACCAGAATCCAAGAATGTGATCTACGACAAGGAAACATATGTGGGGTGAGGTGTATGAGCCTCTGGTCGACGATCAATGGCCACACAACCCCCATTTTGCCGAAAATAGCCATGAATGACCATTTTCAATAATACCGAAGGCTAACACGTACGAGTTTTTAACCAAGAAAATGGTTTCCACCAGAAATCCAAGAATGTAATCTATGGCAAGGAAACATATGTGGGGTGAGGTGTATGAGCCTCTAGTCGATGATAAATGGCCACACAACCCCCATTTTTTATGAAAATAGCCATGAGCGACCTTGAAAATAGCCATGAGCGACCATTTTCAATAATACTAGAGGCTAACACCTACGGATTTTGGACCAAGAAAAGGTCTCCACCAGAAATCCAAGAATGTGATCTATGGCAAGGAAACATATGTGGGGTGAGGTGTATGAGCGTCTGGTCGATGATCAATGGCCACACAACCCCCATTTTTGTCGAAAATAGCCATGAATGACCATTTTCAATAATACCGAAGGCTAACACCTACGGATTTTTGACCAAGAAATGGTCTCCACCAGAAATCCAAGAATGTGATCTATGGCAAGGAAACATATGTGGGGTGAGGTGTATGAGCCTCTAGTCGATGATCAATGGCCACACAACCCCCATTTTTTATGAAACATAGCCATGAATGACCATTTTCAAAAATACCCAAAGGCTAACACGTACGGATTTTTGACCAAGAAATGGTCTCCACCAGAAATCCAAGAATGTGATCTATGGCAAGGAAACATATGTGGGGTGAGGTGTATGAGCCTCTGGTCGATGATCAATGGCCACACAACCCCCATTTTTGTCGAAAATAGCCATGAATGACCATTTTCAATAATACCGAAGGCTAACACGTACGAGTTTTTTAACCAAGAAATGGTTTCCACCAGAAATCCAAGAATGTAATCTATGGCAAGGAAACATATGTGGGGTGAGGTGTATGAGCCTCTGGTCGATGATCAATGGCCACACAGCCCCCATTTTTTATGAAAATAGCCATGAGCGACCATTTTCAATAATACTAGAGGCTAAGACCTACGGATTTTTAACCAAGAAATGGTCTCCACCAGAAATCCAAGAATGTGATCTACGACAAGGAACATATGTGGGGTGAGGTGTATGAGCGTCTGGTCGACGATCAATGGCCACACAACCCCATTTTTGTCGAAAATAGCCATGAACGACCATTTTCAATAATACCATAGCTAACACCTACGGATTTTTGACCAAGAAATGGTCGGGGTGAGGTTTACGAGCCTCTGGTCGATGATCAATGGCCACACAACCCCCATATTTTATGAAAATAGCCATGAGCGACCTTGAAAATAGCCATGAGCGACAATTTTCAATAATACTAGAGGCTAACACCTACGGATTTTAGACCAAGAAATGGTTTCCACCAGAAATCCAAGAATGTGATCTATGGCAAGCAAACATATGTGGGGTGAGGTGTATGAGCCTCTGGTCGACGATCAATGGCCACACAACCCCCATTTTGCCGAAAATAGCCATGAATGACCATTTTCAATAATACCGAAGGCTAACACCTACGGATTTTTGACCAAGAAATGGTCTCCACCAGAAATCCAAGAATGTGATCTATGGCAAGGAAACATATGTGGGGTGAGGTGTATGAGCCTCTGGTCGACGATCAATGGCCACACAACCCTAATTTTGTCGAAAATAGCCATGAACGACCATTTTCAATGACACTGAAGGCTAACACCTACGGATTTTTGACCAAGAAATGGTCTCCACCATAAATCCAAGAATGTGATCTATGGCAAGGAAACATATGTGTAGTGAGGTGTATGAGCCTCTGGTCGAAGATCAATGGCCACACAACCCCCATTTTTGTCGAAAATAGCCATGAATGACCATTTTCAAAAATACCAAAGGCTAACACATTCGGATTTTTGCCCAAGAAATGGTCTCCACCAGAAATCCAAGAATGTGATCTATGGCAAGGAACCATATGTGGGGTGAGGTGTATGAGCCTCTGGTCGATGATCAATTGCCACACAACCCCCATTTTGTCGAAAATAGCCATGAACGACCATTTTCAATAATACCGAAGGCTAACACCTACGGATTTTTGACCAAGAAATGGTCTCCACCATAAATCCAAGAATGTGATCTATGGCAAGGAAACATATGTGGTAGTGAGGTGTATGAGTGTCTGGTCGATGATCAATGGCCACCAACCCCCATTTTGTCGAAAATAGCCATGAACGACCATTTTCAATAATACCGAAGGCTAACACCTACGGATTTTTGACCAAGAAATGGTCTCCACCAGAAATCCAAGAATGTGATCTATGGCAAGGAAACATATGTGGGGTGAGGTGTATGAGCCTCTGGTCGATGATCAATGGCCATACAACCCCCATTTTTGTCGAAAATAGCCATGAACGACTATTTTCAATAATATCGAAGGCTAACACCTACGGATTTTTGACCAAGAAATGGTCTCCACCAGAAATCCAAGAATGTGATCTACGACAAGGAAACATATGTGGGGTGAGGTGTATGAGCCTCTGGTCGACGATCAATGGTCACACACCTCCATTTTCAATCATACCGAAGGGTAACACGTACGGATTTTTGACCAAGAAATGGTCTCCACCAGAAATCCAAGAATGCGATCTATGGCAAGGAAACATATGTGGGGTGAGGTGTATGAGCGTCTGGTCGATGATCAATGGCCACACAACCCCCATTTTGTCGAAAATAGCCATGAACGACCATTTTCAATAATACCGAAGGCTAACACCTACGGATTTTTTACCAAGAAATGGTCTCCACCAGAAATCCAAGAATGTGATCTACGACAAGGAAACATATGTGGGGTGAGGTGTATGAGCCTCTGGTCGACGATCAATGGCCACACAACCCCATTTTGCCGAAAATAGCCATGAACGACCATTTTCAATAATACCGAAGGCTAACACCTACGGATTTTTGTCCAAGAAATGGTCTCCACCAGAAATCCAAGAATGTGATCTATGGCAAGGAAACATATGTGGGGTGAGGTGTATGAGCCTCTAGTCGATGATCAATGGCCACACAACCCCCATTTTTGTCGAAAATAGCCATTAATGACCATTTTCAAAAATACCAAAGGCTAACACGTACAGATTTTTGACCAAGAAATGGTCTCCACCAGAAATCCAAGAATGTGATCTATGGCAAGGAAACATATGTGGGGTGAGGTGTATGAGCGTCTGGTCGATGATCAATGGCCACACAACCCCCATTTTTGTCGAAAATAGCCATGAACGACCATTTTCAATAATATAGAAGGCTAACACCTACGGATTTTTGACCAAGAAATGGTCTCCACCAGAAATCCAAGAATGTGATCTACGACAAGGAAACATATGTGGGGTGAGGTGTATGAGCCTCTGGTCGACGATCAATGGCCACACAACCCCCATTTTGCCGAAAATAGCCATGAATGACCATTTTCAATAATACCGAAGGCTAACACGTACGAGTTTTTAACCAAGAAATGGTTTCCACCAGAAATCCAAGAATATGATCTATGGCAAGGAAACATATGTGGGGTGAGGTGTATGAGCCTCTGGTCGATGATCAATGGCCACACAACCCTAATTTTTGTCGAAAATAGCCATGAACGACCATTTTCAATAATACTAGAGGCTAACACCTACGGATTTTAGACCAAGAAATGGTCTCCACCAGAAATCCAAGAATGTGATCTATGGCAAGGAAACATATGTGGGGTGAGGTGTATGAGCGTCTGGTCGTGATCAATGGCCACACAACCCCCATTTTTGTCGAAAATAGCCATGAACGACCATTTTCAATAATACTGAAGGCTAACACCTACGGATTTTTGACCAAGAAATGGTCTCCACCAGAAATCCAAGAATGTGATCTATGGCAAGGAAACATATGTGGGGTGAGGTGTATGAGCCTCTGGTCGATGATCAATGGCCACACAACCCCCATTTTTGTCGAAAATAGCCATGATCGACCATTTTCAATAATATCGAAGGCTAACACCTACGGATTTTAGACCAAGAAATGGTCTCCACCAGAAATCCAAGAATGTGATCTATGGCAAGGAAACATATGTGGGGTGAGGTGTATGAGCGTCTGGTCGATGATCAATGGCCACACAACCCCCATTTTTGTCGAAAATAGCCATGAACGACCATTTTCAATAATACCGAAGGCTAACACCTACGGATTTTTGACCAAGAAATGGTCTCCACCATAAATCCAAGAATGTGATCTATGGCAAGGAAACATATGTGTAGTGAGGTGTATGAGCCTCTGGTCGAAGATCAATGGCCACACAACCCCCATTTTTGTCGAAAATAGCCATGAATGACCATTTTCAAAAATACCAAAGGCTAACACATTCGGATTTTTGCCCAAGAAATGGTCTCCACCAGAAATCCAAGAATGTGATCTATGGCAAGGAACCATATGTGGGGTGAGGTGTATGAGCCTCTGGTCGATGATCAATTGCCACACAACCCCCATTTTGTCGAAAATAGCCATGAACGACCATTTTCAATAATACCGAAGGCTAACACCTACGGATTTTTGACCAAGAAATGGTCTCCACCATAAATCCAAGAATGTGATCTATGGCAAGGAAACATATGTGTAGTGAGGTGTATGAGCGTCTGGTCGAGGATCAATGGCCACACAACCCCCATTTTTGTCGAAAATAGCCATGAACGACCATTTTCAATAATACCGAAGGCTAACACCTACGGATTTTTGACCAAGAAATGGTCTCCACCAGAAATCCAAGAATGTGATCTATGGCAAGGAAACATATGTGGGGTGAGGTGTATGAGCCTCTGGTCGATGATCAATGGCCATACAACCCCCATTTTTGTCGAAAATAGCCATGAACGACTATTTTCAATAATATCGAAGGCTAACACCTACGGATTTTTGACCAAGAAATGGTCTCACCAGAAATCCAAGAATGTGATCTACGACAAGGAAACATATGTGGGGTGAGGTGTATGAGCCTCTGGTCGACGATCAATGGTCACACAACCTCCATTTTCAATCATACCGAAGGGTAACACGTACGGATTTTTGACCAAGAAATGGTCTCCACCAGAAATCCAAGAATGCGATCTATGGCAAGGAAACATATGTGGGGTGAGGTGTATGAGCGTCTGGTCGATGATCAATGGCCACACAACCCCCATTTTTGTCGAAAATAGCCATGAACGACCATTTTCAATAATACCGAAGGCTAACACCTACGGATTTTTTACCAAGAAATGGTCTCCACCAGAAATCCAAGAATGTGATCTACGACAAGGAAACATATGTGGGGTGAGGTGTATGAGCCTCTGGTCGACGATCAATGGCCACACAACCCCCATTTTGCCGAAAATAGCCATGAACGACCATTTTCAATAATACCGAAGGCTAACACCTACGGATTTTTGTCCAAGAAATGGTCTCCACCAGAAATCCAAGAATGTGATCTATGGCAAGGAAACATATGTGGGGTGAGGTGTATGAGCCTCTAGTCGATGATCAATGGCCACACAACCCCCATTTTTGTCGAAAATAGCCATTAATGACCATTTTCAAAAATACCAAAGGCTAACACGTACAGATTTTTGACCAAGAAATGGTCTCCACCAGAAATCCAAGAATGTGATCTATGGCAAGGAAACATATGTGGGGTGAGGTGTATGAGCGTCTGGTCGATGATCAATGGCCACACAACCCCCATTTTTGTCGAAAATAGCCATGAACGACCATTTTCAATAATATCGAAGGCTAACACCTACGGATTTTTGACCAAGAAATGGTCTCCACCAGAAATCCAAGAATGTGATCTACGACAAGGAAACATATGTGGGGTGAGGTGTATGAGCCTCTGGTCGACGATAAATGGCCACACAACCCCCATTTTGCCGAAAATAGCCATGAATGACCATTTTCAATAATACCGAAGGCTAACACGTACGAGTTTTTAACCAAGAAATGGTTTCCACCAGAAATCCAAGAATGTGATCTATGGCAAGGAAACATATGTGGGGTGAGGTGTATGAGCCTCTGGTCGATGATCAATGGCCACACAACCCTAATTTTTGTCGAAAATAGCCATGAACGACCATTTTCAATAATACTAGAGGCTAACACCTACGGATTTTTGACCAAGAAATGGTCTCCACCAGAAATCCAAGAATGTGATCTATGGCAAGGAAACATATGTGGGGTGAGGTGTATGAGCCTCTGGTTGATGATCAATGGCCACACAACCCCCATTTTTGTCGACAATAGCCATGATCGACCATTTTCAATAATATCGAAGGCTAACACCTACGGATTTTAGACCAAGAAATGGTCTCCACCAGAAATCCAAGAATGTGATCTATGGCAAGGAAACATATGTGGGGTGAGGTGTATGAGCGTCTGGTCGATGATCAATGGCCACACAACCCCCATTTTTGTCGAAAATAGCCATGAACGACCATTTTCAATAATACCGAAGGCTAACACCTACGGATTTTTGACCAAGAAATGGTCTCCACCAGAAATCCAAGAATGTGATCTATGGCAAGGAAACATATGTGGGGTGAGGTGTATGAGCCTCTGGTCAATGATCATTGGCCACACAACCCCCATTTTTGTCGAAAATAGCCATGAACGACCATTTTCAATAATATCGAAGGCTAACACCTACGAATTTTTGACCAAGAAATGGTCTCCACCAGAAATCCAAGAATGTGATCTATGGCAAGGAAACATATGTGGGGTGAGGTGTATGAGCCTCTGGTCGATGATCATTGGCCACACAACCCCCATTTTTGTCGAAAATAGCCATGAACGACCATTTTCAATAATATCGAAGGCTAACACCTACGAATTTTTGACCAAGAAATGGTCTCCACCAGAAATCCAAGAATGTGATCTACGACAAGGAAACATATGTGGGGTGAGGTGTATGAGCCTCTGGTCGACGATCAATGGCCACACAACCCCCATTTTGCCGAAAATAGCCATGAATGACCATTTTCAATAATATCGAAGGCTAACACCTACGGATTTTTGACCAAGAAATGGTCTCCACCAGAAATCCAAGAATGTGATCTACGACAAGGAAACATATGTGGGGTGAGGTGTATGAGCCTCTGGTCGACGATCAATGGCCACACAACCCCCATTTTGCCGAAAATAGCCATGAATGACCATTTTCAATAATACCGAAGGCTAACACGTACGAGTTTTTAACCAAGAAATGGTTTCCACCAGAAATCCAAGAATGTAATCTATGGCAAGGAAACATATGTGGGGTGAGGTGTATGAGCCTCTAGTCGATGATAAATGGCCACACAACCCCCATTTTTTATGAAAATAGCCATGAGCGACCTTGAAAATAGCCATGAGCGACCATTTTCAATAATACTAGAGGCTAACACCTACGGATTTTGGACCAAGAAAAGGTCTCCACCAGAAATCCAAGAATGTGATCTATGGCAAGGAAACATATGTGGGGTGAGGTGTATGAGCGTCTGGTCGATGA
Organism: Zea mays; assembly: GCF_902167145.1. Lineage (NCBI taxonomy): Eukaryota > Viridiplantae > Streptophyta > Magnoliopsida > Poales > Poaceae > Zea > Zea mays. The sequence goes on from NW_023367145.1 coordinate 9,997, forward strand.
TCAATGGCCACACAACCCCCATTTTTGTCGAAAATAGCCATGAACGACCATTTTCAATAATACCGAAGGCTAACACCTACGGATTTTTGACCAAGAAATGGTCTCCACCAGAAATCCAAGAATGTGATCTATGGCAAGGAAACATATGTGGGGTGAGGTGTATGAGCCTCTAGTCGATGATCAATGGCCACACAACCCCCATTTTTGTCGAAAATAGCCATGAATGACCATTTTCAAAAATACCAAAGGCTAACACGTACGGATTTTTGACCAAGAAATGGTCTCCACCAGAAATCCAAGAATGTGATCTATGGCAAGGAAACATATGTGGGGTGAGGTGTACGAGCCTCTGGTCGATGATCAATGGCCACACAACCCCCATTTTTGTCGAAAATAGCCATGAATGACCATTTTCAATAATACCGAAGGCTAACACGTTCGAGTTTTTAACCAAGAAATGGTTTCCACCAGAAATCCAAGAATGTAATCTATGGCAAGGAAACATATGTGGGGTGAGGTGTATGAGCCTCTGGTCGATGATCAATGGCCACACAGCCCCCATTTTTTATGAAAATAGCCATGAGCGACCATTTTCAATAATACTAGAGGCTAAGACCTACGGATTTTTAACCAAGAAATGGTCTCCACCAGAAATCCAAGAATGTGATCTACGACAAGGAAACATATGTGGGGTGAGGTGTATGAGCGTCTGGTCGACGATCAATGGCCACACAACCCCCATTTTTGTCGAAAATAGCCATGAACGACCATTTTCAATAATACCAAAGGCTAACACCTACGGATTTTTGACCAAGAAATGGTCGGGGTGAGGTTTACGAGCCTCTGGTCGATGATCAATGGCCACACAACCCCCATTTTTTATGAAAATAGCCATGAGCGACCTTGAAAATAGCCATGAGCGACCATTTTCAATAATACTAGAGGCTAACACCTACGGATTTTAGACCAAGAAATGGTTTCCACCAGAAATCCAAGAATGTGATCTATGGCAAGGAAACATATGTGGGGTGAGGTGTATGAGCCTCTGGTCGACGATCAATGGCCACACAACCCCCATTTTGCCGAAAATAGCCATGAATGACCATTTTCAATAATACCGAAGGCTAACACCTACGGATTTTTGACCAAGAAATGGTCTCCACCAGAAATCCAAGAATGTGATCTATGGCAAGGAAACATATGTGGGGTGAGGTGTATGAGCCTCTGGTCGACGATCAATGGCCACACAACCCTAATTTTTGTCGAAAATAGCCATGAACGACCATTTTCAATGACACTGAAGGCTAACACCTACGGATTTTTGACCAAGAAATGGTCTCCACCATAAATCCAAGAATGTGATCTATGGCAAGGAAACATATGTGTAGTGAGGTGTATGAGCCTCTGGTCGAAGATTAATGGCCACACAACCCCCATTTTTGTCGAAAATAGCCATGAATGACCATTTTCAAAAATACCAAAGGCTAACACATTCAGATTTTTGCCCAAGAAATGGTCTCCACCAGAAATCCAAGAATGTGATCTATGGCAAGGAAACATATGTGTGGTGAGGTGTACGAGCCTCTGGTCGATGATCAATTGCCACAGAACCCCCATTTTGCCGAAAATAGCCATGAACGACCATTTTCAATAATACCGAAGGCTAACACCTACGGATTTTTGACCAAGAAATGGTCTCCACCATAAATCCAAGAATGTAATCTATGGCAAGGAAACATATGTGGGGTGAGGTGTATGAGCGTCTGGTCGACGATCAATGGCCACACAACCCCCATTTTTGTCGAAAATAGCCATGAACGACCATTTTCAATAATACCGAAGGCTAACACCTACGGATTTTTGACCAAGAAATGGTCTCCACCATAAATCCAAGAATGTGATTTATGGCAAGGAAACATATGTAGGGTGAGGTGTATGAGCGTCTGGTCGATGATCAATGGCCACACAACCCCCATTTTTGTCGAAAATAGCCATGAACGACTATTTTCAATAATATCGAAGGCTAACACGTACGAGTTTTTAACCAAGAAATGGTTTCCACCAGAAATCCAAGAATGTAATCTATGGCAAGGAAACATATGTGGGGTGAGGTTTATGAGCCACTGGTCGATGATAAATGGCCACACAACCCCAATGTTTTATGAAAATAGCCATGAGCGACCTTGAAAATAGCCATGAGCGACCATTTTCAATAATACTAGAGGCTAACACCTACGGATTTTAGACCAAGAAATGGTCTCCACCAGAAATCCAAGAATGTGATCTATGGCAAGGAAACATATGTGGGGTGAGGTGTATGAGCGTCTGGTCGATGATTAATGGCCACAGAACCCCCATTTTGCCGAAAATAGCCATGAACGACCATTTTCAATAATACCGAAGGCTAACACGTACGGATTTTTGACCAATAAATGGTCTCCACCAGAAATCCAAGAATGTGATCTATGGCAAGGAAACATATGTGGGGTGAGGTGTATGAGCCTCTGGTCAAAAATCCGTAGGTGTTAGCCTTCGATATTATTGAAAATGGTCGATCATGGCTATTTTCGACAAAAATGGGGGTTGTGTGGCCATTGATCATCGACCAGAGGCTCATACACCTCACCCCACATATGTTTCCTTGCCATAGATCACATTCTTGGATTTCTGGTGGAGACCATTTCTTGGTCAAAAATCCGTAGGTGTTAGCCTTCGGTATTATTGAAAATGGTCGTTCATGGCTATTTTCGACAAAAATGGGGGTTGTGTGGCCATTGATCATCGACCAGACGCTCATACACCTCACCCCACATATGTTTCCTTGCCATAGATCACATTCTTGGATTTCTGGTGGAGACCATTTCTTGGTCTAAAATCCGTAGGTGTTAGCCTCTAGTATTATTGAAAATGGTCGTTCATGGCTATTTTCGACAAAAATTAGGGTTGTGTGGCCATTGATCATCGACCAGAGGCTCATACACCTCACCCCACATATGTTTTCTTGCCATAGATCACATTCTTGGATTTCTGGTGGAAACCATTTCTTGGTTAAAAACTCGTACGTGTTAGCCTTCGGTATTATTGAAAATGGTCATTCATGGCTATTTTCGGCAAAATGGGGGTTGTGTGGCCATTGATCGTCGACCAGAGGCTCATACACCTCACCCCACATATGTTTCCTTGTCGTAGATCACATTCTTGGATTTCTGGTGGAGACCATTTCTTGGTCAAAAATCCGTAGGTGTTAGCCTTCGATATTATAGAAAATGGTCGTTCATGGCTATTTTCGACAAAAATGGGGGTTGTGTGGCCATTGATCATCGACCAGACGCTCATACACCTCACCCCACATATGTTTCCTTGCCATAGATCACATTCTTGGATTTCTGGTGGAGACCATTTCTTGGTCAAAAATCTGTACGTGTTAGCCTTTGGTATTTTTGAAAATGGTCATTAATGGCTATTTTCGACAAAAATGGGGGTTGTGTGGCCATTGATCATCGACTAGAGGCTCATACACCTCACCCCACATATGTTTCCTTGCCATAGATCACATTCTTGGATTTCTGGTGGAGACCATTTCTTGGTCAAAAATCCGTAGGTGTTAGCCTTCGGTATTATTGAAAATGGTCGTTCATGGCTATTTTCGGCAAAATGGGGGTTGTGTGGCCATTGATCGTCGACCAGAGGCTCATAAACCTCACCCCACATATGTTTCCTTGTCGTAGATCACATTCTTGGATTTCTGGTGGAGACCATTTCTTGGTAAAAAATCCGTAGGTGTTAGCCTTCGGTATTATTGAAAATGGTCGTTCATGGCTATTTTCGACAAAAATGGGGGTTGTGTGGCCATTGATCATCGACCAGACGCTCATACACCTCACCCCACATATGTTTCCTTGCCATAGATCGCATTCTTGGATTTCTGGTGGAGACCATTTCTTGGTCAAAAATCCGTACGTGTTACCCTTCGGTATGATTGAAAATGGAGGTTGTGTGACCATTGATCATCGACCAGAGGCTCATACACCTCACCCCACATATGTTTCCTTGTCGTAGATCACATTCTTGGATTTCTGGTGGAGACCATTTCTGGGTCAAAAATCCGTAGGTGTTAGCCTTCGATATTATTGAAAATAGTCGTTCATGGCTATTTTCGACAAAAATGGGGGTTGTGTGGCCATTGATCATCGACCAGAGGCTCATACACCTCACCCCACATATGTTTCCTTGCCATAGATCACATTCTTGGATTTCTGGTGGAGACCATTTCTTGGTCAAAAATCCGTAGGTGTTAGCCTTCGGTATTATTGAAAATGGTCGTTCATGGCTATTTTCGACAAAAATGGGGGTTGTGTGGCCATTGATCATCGACCAGACGCTCATACACCTCACTACACATATGTTTCCTTGCCATAGATCACATTCTTGGATTTATGGTGGAGACCATTTCTTGGTCAAAAATCCGTAGGTGTTAGCCTTCGGTATTATTGAAAATGGTCGTTCATGGCTATTTTCGACAAAATGGGGGTTGTGTGGCAATTGATCATCGACCAGAGGCTCATACACCTCACCCCACATATGGTTCCTTGCCATAGATCACATTCTTGGATTTCTGGTGGAGACCATTTCTTGGGCAAAAATCCGAATGTGTTAGCCTTTGGTATTTTTGAAAATGGTCATTCATGGCTATTTTCGACAAAAATGGGGGTTGTGTGGCCATTGATCTTCGACCAGAGGCTCATACACCTCACTACACATATGTTTCCTTGCCATAGATCACATTCTTGGATTTATGGTGGAGACCATTTCTTGGTCAAAAATCCGTAGGTGTTAGCCTTCAGTGTCATTGAAAATGGTCGTTCATGGCTATTTTCGACAAAAATTAGGGTTGTGTGGCCATTGATCGTCGACCAGAGGCTCATACACCTCACCCCACATATGTTTCCTTGCCATAGATCACATTCTTGGATTTCTGGTGGAGACAATTTCTTGGTCAAAAATCCGTAGGTGTTAGCCTTCGGTATTATTGAAAATGGTCATTCATGGCTATTTTCGGCAAAATGGGGGTTGTGTGGCCATTGATCGTCGACCAGAGGCTCATACACCTCACCCCACATATGTTTGCTTGCCATAGATCACATTCTTGGATTTCTGGTGGAAACCATTTCTTGGTCTAAAATCCGTAGGTGTTAGCCTCTAGTATTATTGAAAATGGTCGCTCATGGCTATTTTCAAGGTCGCTCATGGCTATTTTCATAAAAAATGGGGGTTGTGTGGCCATTGATCATCGACCAGAGGCTCGTAAACCTCACCCCGACCATTTCTTGGTCAAAAATCCGTAGGTGTTAGCCTTTGGTATTATTGAAAATGGTCGTTCATGGCTATTTTCGACAAAAATGGGGGTTGTGTGGCCATTGATCGTCGACCAGACGCTCATACACCTCACCCCACATATGTTTCCTTGTCGTAGATCACATTCTTGGATTTCTGGTGGAGACCATTTCTTGGTTAAAAATCTGTAGGTCTTAGCCTCTAGTATTATTGAAAATGGTCGCTCATGGCTATTTTCATAAAAAATGGGGGCTGTGTGGCCATTGATCATCGACCAGAGGCTCATACACCTCACCACACTTATGTTTCCTTGCCATAGATTACATTCTTGGATTTCTGGTGGAAACCATTTCTTGGTTAAAAACTCGTACGTGTTAGCCTTCGGTATTATTGAAAATGGTCATTCATGGCTATTTTCGACAAAAATGGGGTTGTGTGTCCATTGATCATCGACCAGAGGCTCATACACCTCACCCCACATATGTTTCCTTGCCATAGATCACATTCTTGGATTTCTGGTGGAGACCATTTCTTGGTCAAAAATCCGTACGTGTTAGCCTTTGGTATTTTTGAAAATGGTCATTCATGACTATTTTCGACAAAAATGGGGGTTGTGTGGCCATTTATCATCGACTAGAGGCTCATACACCTCACCCCACATATGTTTCCTTGCCATAGATCACATTCTTGGATTTCTGGTGGAGACCATTTCTTGGTCAAAAATCCGTAGGTGTTAGCCTTCGGTATTATTGAAAATGGTCGTTCATGGCTATTTTCGACAAAAATGGGGGTTGTGTGGCCATTGATCATCGACCAGACGCTCATACACCTCACCCCACATATGTTTCCTTGCCATAGATCACATTCTTGGATTTCTGGTGGAGACCATTTCTTGGTCTAAAATCCGTAGGTGTTAGCCTCTAGTATTATTGAAAATGGTCGCTCATGGCTATTTTCAAGGTCGCTCATGGCTATTTTCATAAAAAATGGGGGTTGTGTGGCCATTTATCATCGACTAGAGGCTCATACACCTCACCCCACATATGTTTCCTTGCCATAGATTACATTCTTGGATTTCTGGTGGAAACCATTTCTTGGTTAAAAACTCGTACGTGTTAGCCTTCGGTATTATTGAAAATGGTCATTCATGGCTATTTTCGGCAAAATGGGGGTTGTGTGGCCATTGATCGTCGACCAGAGGCTCATACACCTCACCCCACATATGTTTCCTTGTCGTAGATCACATTCTTGGATTTCTGGTGGAGACCATTTCTTGGTCAAAAATCCGTAGGTGTTAGCCTTCGATATTATTGCACTACAAGAATATTGACCTTCTATGACGTTCTGATGGTATTATAAGCGTCACAGAAGGTGCGTAATTAAAGGTCTTCTGTGACGAAACATAAAAAATTATGACGTTCCTAAGGAGGAATATTCTTAGGAACGTCATTATTTATTACGTTTCATCATAGAAGACCTTTAATTACGCACCTTCTGTGACGCTTATGATACCATCAGAAGGTCATAGAAGGTCAATTTTCTTGTAGTGTTGAAAATGGTCATTCATGGCTATTTTCGGCAAAATGGGGGTTGTGTGGCCATTGATCGTCGACCAGAGGCTCATACACCTCACCCCACATATGTTTCCTTGTCGTAGATCACATTCTTGGATTTCTGGTGGAGACCATTTCTTGGTCAAAAATCCGTAGGTGTTAGCCTTCGATATTATTGAAAATGGTCGTTCATGGCTATTTTCGACAAAAATGGGGGTTGTGTGGCCAATGATCATCGACCAGAGGCTCATACACCTCACCCCACATATGTTTCCTTGCCATAGATCACATTCTTGGATTTCTGGTGGAGACCATTTCTTGGTCAAAAATCCGTAGGTGTTAGCCTTCGGTATTATTGAAAATGGTCGTTCATGGCTATTTTCGACAAAAATGGGGGTTGTGTGGCCATTGATCATCGACCAGACGCTCATACACCTCACCCCACATATTTTTCCTTGCCATAGATCACATTCTTGGATTTCTGGTGGAGACCATTTCTTGGTCTAAAATCCGTAGGTGTTAGCCTCTAGTATTATTGAAAATGGTCGCTCATGGCTATTTTCAAGGTCGTTCATGGCTATTTTCATAAAAAATGGGGGTTGTGTGGCCATTTATCATCGACTAGAGGCTCAGAAACCTCACCCCACATATGTTTCCTTGCCATAGATCACATTCTTGGATTTCTGGTGGAGACCATTTCTTGGTCAAAAATCCGTAGGTGTTAGCCTTCGGTATTATTGTAAATGATCGTTCATGGCTATTTTCGACAAAAATGGGGGTTGTGTGGCCATTGATCATCGACCAGAGGCTCGTCCACCTCACCCCCCATATGTTTCCTTGCAATAGATCACATTCTAGGATTTCTGGTGGAGACCATTTCTTGGTCTAAAATCCGTAGGTGTTAGCCTCTAGTATTATTGAAAATGGTCGCTCATGGCTATTTTCAAGGTCGCTCATGGCTATTTTCATAAAAAATGGGGGTTGTGTGGCCATTTATCATCGACTAGAGGCTCATAGACCTCACCCCACATATGTTTCCTTGCCATAGATTACATTCTTGGATTTCTGGTGGAAACCATTTCTTGGTTAAAAACTCGTACGTGTTAGCCTTCGGTATTATTGAAAATGGTCATTCATGGCTATTTTCGGCAAAATGGGGGTTGTGTGGCCATTGATCGTCGACCAGAGGCTCATACACCTCACCCCACATATGTTTCCTTGTCGTAGATCACATTCTTGGATTTCTGGTGGAGACCATTTCTTGGTCAAAAATCCGTAGGTGTTAGCCTTCGGTATTATTGAAAATGGTCGTTCATGGCTATTTTCGACAAAATGGGGGTTGTGTGGCCATTGATCATCGACCAGAGGCTCGTACACCTCACCCCACATATGTCTCCTTGCCATAGATCACATTCTTGGATTTCTGGTGGAGACCATTTCTTGGTCAAAAATCCGTAGGTGTTAGCCTTCGATATTATTGAAAATGGTCGTTCATGGCTATTTTCGACAAAATTGGGGGTTGTGTGGCCATTGATCATCGACCAGAGGCTCATACACCTCACCCCACATATGTTTCCTTGCCATAGATCAAATTCTTGGATTTCTGGTGGAGACCATTTCTTGGTCAAAAATCCGTAGGTCTTAGCCTCTAATATTATTGAAAATGGTCGCTCATGGCTATTTTCATAAAAAATGGGGGTTGTGTGGCCATTTATCATCGACTAGAGGCTCATAAATCTCACCCCACATATGTTTCCTAGCCATAGATCACATTCTTGGATTTCTGGTGGAGACCATTTCTTGGTCAAAAATCCATAGGTGTTAGCCTTCGGTATTATTGAAAATGGTCGTTCATGGCTATTTTCGACAAAAATGGGGGTTGTGTGGCCATTGATCATCGACCAGACGCTCATACACCTCACCCCACATATGTTTCCTTGCCATAGATCACATTCTTGGATTTCTGGTGGAGACCATTTCTTGGTCTAAAATCCGTAGGTGTTAGCCTCTAGTATTATTGAAAATGGTCGCTCATGGCTATTTTCAAGGTCGCTCATGGCTATTTTCATAAAAATGGGGGTTGTGTGGCCATTTATCATCGACTAGAGGCTCATAAACCTCACCCCACATATGTTTCCTTGCCATAGATTACATTCTTGGATTTCTGGTGGAAACCATTTCTTGGTTAAAAACTCGTACGTGTTAGCCTTCGGTATTATTGAAAATGGTCATTCATGGCTATTTTCGGCAAAATGGGGGTTGTGTGGCCATTGATCGTCGACCAGAGGCTCTGTTGGAGACTTGTTCTTGAATGCTATGAGTCAGGAACAAGGCAACATAGAAAATGTTAATCGGTAAAGTCCTTCATCCTTCGAAGCATTATTCCTCTCAGGATATAATGATTTTCGGACGAAGGTTATGAAGGGCATACCTTCATAAATACATTATATAATGATGAAGGATGAACTATAAGGAATATAATGAACAACATAAACAATTATGTTTTATTATCATGTACAAACAGAAGTAATCGATAAGATTACAGCATGTACCTTTAACTTGAAGGGGATGAAAGTACAAGCGTGACGCAAAAGTAAATGCCAAATCAGCGTGAACAGTACGGGGGTACTGTTCACCTATTTATAGGCACGGGGCACAACCCATACAGAATTACATTCATGCCCTTTACACTTGATAATAATTCTATAGTAATCTATCGAGGTCTAAATGGCCTTTTCATCTTTAAGTCGGTTCCACATTCTGTTGCCACGCCGAAGCTTTCCTGCTCACACCTTCGGCGCTGTATCAACCTTCGTACTATTCTGGTCTACTGTGACGCCGACTTGAGTCCGAAGATACCTGTTCACACATTATACTCCAGAAATACTGTTAAATCCTGTTTTTGAGGACCTTCGGAAGCCGAAGGCCCCCAACAGTAGCCCCTCGCAATATTAATTTGTTTAAAACAATAAATTTAAATTGCGACATGGACGAAGGCTTTACGCCGAAGGTCCGAAAAAACACCTTCCCTTTGCTAGAATAGCAACATTCACTGAGAAGCGGGGTCTTTCAACTTTCAACACATTTGGCGTATAAATATGGTCATACCGCAAACTCATTTGACACGCTCTCTGGCCATCTGCTCCCGCTCACTCAATTTTTAGCTCTTGTGCACTAAGATTTGCTAAGCTTTTAGTTTTGAAGCTTCGGCTTTGAAAACAGTTTTTTAGTGTCTCCGAAGATGTCTGAAGATAAGAAGGCTGCTGCTGAGACGAAGCTGAGCCTTGACGAAGAGAAAAACTTGGGGTTTCTTTTAGCGATGTCAAAGACCAATACAGAAAAAATCACCAAGGAGATTCTGGAAGGTTTGTCTGAAGATACTGGTGACAGTGACAGTTATGATGTGGACAGTGATGGTGAAGACTCCGAAGATCGTCCCTGGCGACCAAGCCATTCGGTTTATGGTAAATCAACTATCAAAGAGAATCATCTTGTCAACATGAGAGGAAGGTATTTCCGGGATTTGTCCATTGTGAGGGCCGACGAAGGGGAAAAAACTTGTCCACACCCTGAAGAGAATGAAGTCGTAGTATACCGAAGCTTTTTGAAAGCTGGACTACGATTCCCCTTGAGTAGCTTCGTCGTGGAGGTGCTGAAAATCTTCGAAGTCTATCTTCACCAACTTACCCCCGAGGCAATCATAAGACTGAATATCTTCGTGTGGGCCGTGAGAAGCCAAGGTCTGAAGCCTGATGCAAAAAGCTTCTGTAATATACATGAATTATCATACGAGACAAAACCTTGGGGTAAGGAACAGTATCACAATAATTTTGGCTGCTACAATTTCGTTTCTCGGTCCGGGTCAAGCTGTCCCGTGCCAACCTTTCGGAAGAGATGGCCCGGAGACTGGATGACAGAATGGTTTTATGTGAAGAATGACCTGTCAGTACGAGAAGATATCAAAGGTATAATTATGCGCCCTATTTGGCAAAGCTTCGGCCTTCGGAGGCCGAAGGTTGAAATGAGTGAAGCTGCCGAAGAATGCCAGAGGGCCTTCGGCGTTGTCTGCTCTTTTATTGGAACGAGAGATTTAGTACAAGAGCATATTGCCTTCCGGGTGTGGCCGCTCGCGGAGAAATGGGAAATGCCACAAGAAACCATAAAAGAGGCCGACGAAGGTGGACTTGTGAGACTGAAGTACACCTTCAAGTTCGGAGATAAATTTGCTGAGCCAGATGATGACTGGTTAAAAAGCATTGAAAATTTAAGTGATGAGCTGCTTGGTGCTTATTCGAAGGCCGAAGATACTGCGATGTCAGTAGCCTTCGGAGGCCGAAAAAAGAAGAGGCTGAATCGGGTATTTGATGCAATTGGGTTTGTCTACCCTGACTATTGCTATCCCATTCGAAGGCAGAAGAGAAAAAACACAACCTCTGCAAAAGAAGAAGCTGCAACTGCTCCTAGCGAGCCAGAACCTGAAAGAAAGAAAATAAAGGTCCTCACACACCGGCCGCGCTATATCGAACCAGCTTCGGTGCCCGAGTTTACCGGAAAATCTTCTTCGGCCACCGAGGCTAAAAAGCCAACCAAACCAGCCACGACGCCAGCAGCTGCAGAAATAGCCGAAGCGCCAAAAAGGATAGAATTGGAAGAACCGAAGATTTTGCTACCGGAAACCAAAGAAATGGCCGAAGCGCCATCCACAGAAAAAATTGAAGAAGAGAAAAAACCATCTGAAGAAAAAGTATCAGAAATTGTGAGTCCTGCAGCAAATGTTGAGACAGTAAAAAATCTAAAAGTGCCAGTAGTGACTCCGAAAAGAAAGAGAATGGTTAATGTGCTAGATGTATTGGAAACAATCAAATCTTCAAGCACACCTCCGAAGAAGGCTGCTGCCACTCTTAAAACAACAACCGAAATTTCTGATACAAAAACTCCAGAGCAGGAAATTGAAACCGAAGCTGGGTCCTCAGAGCCCGTAAAGATAAAATCCTTGGAAACTGATGAAGAAAAAATAACAAAGCCAACATCTGTTGAAGAAATCGGTGTCGTTGTCCCCGAAGCATCCTCCAAAGTTCGTGATTATATTGTTCGTCATGCTTCGGGGAAAAAATTATCACAAAAAGAAGAGCAAGAAGCCCAGCACTACGCCCAGAAACTGAAGTATCCAAAGGGGGCGTTAATATTCAATGGTAGTGGAGAAGAAGACTTTTTGTATTGTCTCCCTGACAGCAAGGAAATTTCTGTCTGCCGGGAGATGAGCAAGAGCTTCGGATTCCCAACCTTAGAAGACGGGCTCTCTGTGCAGTCGAAGAACGATCTGGCCGACAGCCTGGCCTATAATAGCTTAAAGGTGCGACAAATGGGATCCTTGTATTCTTTGTTGAGACCAAAAAATCTTTTGTTTGTTTAAATTTATTGACACACACATATTTCTCTTTGCAGGGCCTAATACTTAGCAATGCCCTTAGGGCACAAAAAGATGCTGAAGACGAAGGGTGTGCTATAGCCCTGAGTAACCTTCGTTCCGAAGTAATTGAACTGAGGAACGAAGGCCTTGAAAAAGATAAAATATTATACTCATTGCTAAATAAAATAAAGGAAGACGAAGCTGCTTTTAAGGGTCAAGCTGAAGCTCAGAAACGAGAAATTGAAGATCTTCGGAAACAACTGGCCAGAGCCAAGGAAGAACGCATACTTGAAGAAACAAGGCGAGAACTCAGCGACCAATGGGCAGATCACCTAGAAGTAACTGTTGAAGAGCTTCGTTCATTCAAGAAGAGATGTTATAACAAATCTATAGAGTGTGTTAAGAAGTTAAAAGCTAGCTTCGCCAGGGTCGGCGCCTTCTCAAGTGAAGAAAACTTTACGAGAGGCAATCCCGAAGGTCCCATTGAATGGATCGGCCACGAAGCTGAGGCCTTCGAAGAAATTTTAAATAGCCGTGGAGATATATGTGCTTTCTCTGGGGCCAGAGGAATTGCCACCATTTTAGAGAAGAAGGGCTGTGAACATGTAAAAATTTTAGCACAATCCGAAGCTGCTTTGTCCTTTGAAGATGCAAGAGATCCTTCGGCCGAAGCAAGCATGATCGGTGGAAAGTTTTTTACCGATATCTGGGATAATGGTGGCCGAGAAATGGCAGGAGAAATTATTCAAAAAAGTGAAAAGGGCATTCACGATGCTAGAGAAGTGGCTAAGGCTCCTGAAAAGAGCGCGGAGCCCGAAGGTCAATTAGGTATTAACTAATAGTTTTTATTGTGTTGTAATTTTTGGTTTTAAGCTTCGTTTGCCGTTTGTAATAGCAACATAGCCGTATCATGTCCTTCAGATCCTGCTAAAGCGTCTTCAGGCCCTCAGCCGAAAGGGGACGACGAAATTAAAAAGCTGACCGAAGCCATCATGGACGAAGTCGTCAATCGGCTCCTGAATGAGGCTGCAGAAGTTGTTCTGAGAGAAGATTAAATACTATTGTAAATTAAACTTCTGAAATGTAATATATTGTAACATTTTGTAGTCCTAAATGTAATATACCCATTTTTATTGCTCAATTCTTTACGATGCATGAAACTTTACACGTACCGCTTTTTGAGTCTTTGACGAAAAAAACACCTTCCCTTCTTTTCATGCTTCGTGAAGAGGAATTTTTCTTTGTCACAATAATATCCAGTGTTCTGATGAATAATATCCAGGCTTCGTGAAGACACTTTCCGAAGCTATACTTCCGAAGATCAATAACGTTCTTCTGTAGACTAATATGATGTCCACCTCTTGTGCCATATGCAACATGATGTATGATGCTTATGCTATGCGAAATGATGCGATGATGTTATGCTGTGTAAGATGGTGTTTATTCCAAAGATACACACATTCCTGCGACAAAACACATAATCTTTTGAATCAGCATTGTCTTTTTACTATAAGCCTCCCTTAGGAGTTTCTTCGCCTTTTACTTCAGCGGAATCAGCGTTTATTTTTCGCTGTAAGCCTCCCTTAGGAGCTTCTTCGCATTTTACTTTCAGCGGTATTCGCGTTGACTTTTCGCGCTTCGCCCTTTACTTAGGCGGTATCAGCGTTGACTTTTCGCTGTATGCTCTGCATTCCCTTTGGAACGACTTTGGAGCAGAAAACTTACACTGCGCTCCCTTTGGAACGACTTTTTTGTAACTTCGGCAAACTCACTCTGCGTTCTTTAGAACGACTTTTTGTTGCTTCGAAGAATTTTCAATAGTTCGAAGGTCCTCTTTGTTATCACAAGTCTCAACAATTTAAGCCTGTGAAGAAAATATATTTTCCTTGTGGGAATCAACGAAACTATTTGCATGAAACCTGAACAATGTCCTTTATTACAGAAAATAAAACTGAATGAAAAAGATTGCTATTTAAGGTAGGATATTTGTCAATAGATGTGCTTTGACTCTGGCACAGTGCTGTTGACTGTGCGAGCTTCGGACTGTTCTCTGAAGTCCCTTTGATGTGGAGCATATTGGCTCCCTTCTGGCTGCTGACCTTGTTGCAGCGGTGGTGGAGGCGGTGGTTGTTGCCAGGAAGCCTGAGGTTGACTCGCCGAAGCAACAAAAACTGCAGGGTGATTGCCTACATACTCTGGGATGTAAGGCGAATGATATGAAGCAGTGTGCATGACCTGCTTGGGCTGAGCCTGTTGTGCTGCCGCTTCGGCTATTTCTTTTTGCTTCTGGATGGTAACATGGCACATCCTGGTGGTATGGCCTTTGTTCTCACCACAGAATAAGCAAAAGATTCTTCTCTGTTGATCGCCAAATCTTCCTCCGAAGCCCCTGGCGCCTCTGCCTCTTGGAGCTGGTGGTCGGAAGGGGCCTTGCTGTTGACCCGAAGCCTGTGAGGAACATTGTGGCCTTTGCTGTTGGCTCCCTTTATCATCATTTTGTGTAGAGTTATGAATTGATCTAACATGCCTCGGGTAAAACCTCCCTCCGAAGCCCCTGGTCATTTCAGAAAACCTGAAAGCCTCCTCCCTTCTTTGGCGGAAATCATTATCGGCCCGAATGTACTCGTCCATCTTCTGGAGCAGCTTCTCCAAAGTTTGAGGAGGCTTCCTAGCGAAGTACTGAGCTAACGGTCCTGGCCGAAGCCCCTTGATCATGGCCTCAATGACAATTTCATTGGGCACCGTTGGTGCCTGTGCCCTCAAACGCAAGAACCTTCGGACATACGCCTGAAGCTATTCTTCGTGATCCTGGGTACATTGGAACAGAGCCTGATCAGTAACCGGCTTCGTCTGAAACCCTTGGAAGCTAGTTAACAACAAGTCCTTCAGCTTCTGCCATGAAGTGATCGTTCCTGGTCGAAGGTAGGAATACCAGGTTTGAGCAACACTCCTGACAGCCATAACAAAAGATTTGGCCATGACCGCAGCATTGCCACCATACGAAGATACTGTTGCTTCGTAGCTCATCAAAAACTGTTTCGGGTCTGAGTGGCCATCGAATACGGGAAGCTGAGGCGGTTTGTAGGACGGAGGCCAAGGTGTAGCCTGCAGCTCAGCGGACAGAGGAGAAGCATCGTCAAAAACAAAATTCCCATGATGGAAATTGTCATACCAGTCATCTTCGTTGGGAAAACCATCCTGATGAAGGTCTTGGTGCTGAGGCCTTCGGTGTTGCTCATCCTGAGCAAGGTGACGAACTTCTTCAGAGGCTTCGTCTATCTGCCTCTGCAGCTCAGCTAGCCTGGCCATCTTTTCTTTCTTCCTCTGCACTTGTTGATGAAGCATCTCCATATTTCTGATTTCTTGATCTATCTCGTCCTCTGGTGGTGTCGGGCTAACAACCTTCCTTTTCTGGCTTCGGGCCTCCCGAAGGGAGACTATCTCCTGATTGTGGTCCAGCGGTTGTAGAGCTGCAGTCCCAGTTGCTGAAGCTTTCTTCGGCGCCATAACGAAGGTTTATGATCGCCGAAGGTGTTCAAAAAACTCAAAGAGTGGAAGTGAGTTCACCGGAGGTGGGCGCCAATGTTGGAGACTTGTTCTTGAATGCTATGAGTCAGGAACAAGGCAACATAGAAAATGTTAATCGGTAAAGTCCTTCGTCCTTCGAAGCATTATTCCTCTCAGGATATAATGATTTTCGGACGAAGGTTATGAAGGGCATACCTTCATAAATACATTATATAATGATGAAGGATGAACTATAAGGAATATAATGAACAACATAAACAATTATGTTTTATTATCATGTACAAACAGAAGTAATCGATAAGATTACAGCATGTACCTTTAACTTGAAGGGGATGAAAGTACAAGCGTGACGCAAAAGTAAATGCCAAATCAGCGTGAACAGTACGGGGGTACTGTTCACCTATTTATAGGCACGGGGCACAACCCATACAGAATTACATTCATGCCCTTTACACTTGATAATAATTCTATAGTAATCTATCGAGGTCTAAATGGCCTTTTCATCTTTAAGTCGGTTCCACATTCTGTTGCCACGCCGAAGCTTTCCTGCTCACACCTTCGGCGCTGTATCAACCTTCATACTGTTCTGGTCTACTGTGACGCCGACTTGAGTCCGAAGATACCTGTTCACACATTATACTCCAGAAATACTGTTAAATCCTGTTTTTGAGGACCTTCGGAAGCCGAAGGCCCCCAACAGGCTCATACACCTCACCCCACATATGTTTCCTTGTCGTAGATCACATTCTTGGATTTCTGGTGGAGACCATTTCTTGGTCAAAAATCCGTAGGTGTTAGCCTTCGATATTATTGAAAATGGTCGTTCATGGCTATTTTCGACAAAAATGGGGGTTGTGTGGCCATTGATCATCGACCATAGGCTCATACACCTCACCCCACATATGTTTCCTTGCCATAGATCACATTCTTGGATTTCTGGTGGAGACCATTTCTTGGTCAAAAATCCGTAGGTGTTAGCCTTCGGTATTATTGTAAATAGTCATTCATGGCTATTTTCGACAAAAATGGGGGTTGTGTGGCCATTGATCATCGACGAGAGGCTCATACACCTCACCCCACATATGTTTCCTTGCCATAGATCACATTCTTGGATTTCTGGTGGAGACCATTTCTTAGATCACATTCTTGCCTCTAGTATTATTGAAAATGGTCGCTCATGGCTATTTTCATAAAAAATGGGGGTTGTGTGGCCATTGATCATCGACCAAGCCATGAACGACCATTTTCAAAAATACCAAAGGCTAACACGTACGGATTTTTGACCAAGAAATGGTCTCCACCAGAAATCCAAGAATGTGATCTATGGCAAGGAAACATATGTGGGGTGAGGTTTATGAACCTCTAGTCGATGAAAATGGCCACACAACCCCCATTTTTTATGAAAATAGCCATGAGCGACCTTGAAAATAGCCATGAGCGACCATTTTCAATAATACTAGAGGCTAACACCTACGGATTTTAGACCAAGAAATGGTCCCCACCAGAAATCCAAGAATGTGATCTATGGCAAGGAAACATATGTGGGGTGAGGTGTATGAGCGTCTGGTCGATGATCAATGGCCACACAACCCCCATTTTTGTCGAAAATAGCCATGAACGACCATTTTCAATAATACCGAAGGCTAACACCTACAGATTTTTGACCAAGAAATGGTCTCCACCAGAAATCCAAGAATGTGATCTATGGCAAGGAAACATATGTGGGGTGAGGTGTATGAGCCTCTGGTCGATGATCAATGGCCACACAACCCCCATTTTTGTCGAAAATAGCCATGAACGACCATTTTCAATAATATCGAAGGCTAACACCTACGGATTTTTGACCAAGAAATGGTCTCCACCAGAAATCCAAGAATGTGATCTACGACAAGGAAACATATGTGGGGTGAGGTGTATGAGCCTCTGGTTGACGATCAATGGCCACAGAACCCCCATTTTCCCGAAAATAGCCATGAGCGACCATTTTCAATAATATTAGAGGCTAAGACCTACGGATTTTTGACCAAGAAATGGTCTCCACCAGAAATCCAAGAATGTGATCTATGGCGAGGAAACATATGTGGGGTGAGGTGTATGAGCCTCTGGTCGATGATCAATGGCCACACAACCCCCATTTTTGTCGAAAATAGCCATGAACGACCATTTTCAATAATACCGAAGGCTAACACCTACGGATTTTTGACCAAGAAATGGTCTCCACCAGAAATCCAAGAATGTGATCTATGGCAAGGAAACATATGTGGGGTGAGGTGTACGAGCCTCTGGTCGATGATCAATGGCCACAGAACCCCCATTTTGCCGAAAATAGCCATGAACGACCATTTTCAATAATACCGAAGGCTAACACCTACGGATTTTTGACCAAGAAATGGTCTCCACCAGAAATCCAAGAATGTGATCTATGGCAAGGAAACATATTTGGGGTGAGGTGTACGAGCCTCTGGTCGATGATCAATGGCCACAGAACCCCCATTTTGCCGAAAATAGCCATGAACGACCATTTTCAATAATACCGAAGGCTAACAAGTACGAGTTTTTGACCAAGAAATGGTCTCCACCAGAAATCCAAGAATGTGATCTATGGCAAGGAAACATATGTGGGGTGAGGTGTATGAGCCTCTAGTCGATGATCAATGGCCACACAACCCCCATTTTTGTCGAAAATAGCCATGAACGACCATTTTCAATAATATCGAAGGCTAACACCTACGGTTTTTTGACCCAGAAATGGTCTCCACCAGAAATCCAAGAATGTGATCTACAACAAGGAAACATATGTGGGGTGAGGTGTATGAGCCTCTGGTCGACGATCAATGGCCACACAACCCCCATTTTGCCGAAAATAGCCATGAATGACCATTTTCAATAATACTGAAGGCTAACACGTACGCGTTTTTAACCAAGAAATGGTTTCCACCAGAAATCCAAGAATGTAATCTATGGCAAGGAAACATATGTGGGGTGAGGTTTATGAGCCTCTAGTCGATGATAAATGGCCACACAACCCCCATTTTTTATGAAAATAGCCATGAGCGACCTTGAAAATAGCCATGAGCGACCATTTTCAATAATACTAGAGGCTAACACCTACGGATTTTAGACCAAGAAATGGTCTCCACCAGAAATCCAAGAATGTGATCTATGGCAAGGAAACAAATGTGGGGTGAGGTGTATGAGCGTCTGGTCGTTGATCAATGGCCACACAACCCCCATTTTTGTCGAAAATAGCCATGAACGACCATTTTCAATAATACCGAAGGCTAACACCTACGGATTTTTGACCAAGAAATGGTCTCCACCAGAAATCCAAGAATGTGATCTATGGCAAGGAAACATATGTGGGGTGAGGTGTATGAGCCTCTAGTCGATGATCAATGGCCACACAACCCCCATTTTTGTCGAAAATAGCCATGAATGACCATTTTCAAAAATACCAAAGGCTAACACGTATGGATTTTTGACCAAGAAATGGTCTCCACCAGGAATCCAAGAATGTGATCTATGGCAAGGAAACATATGTGGGGTGAGGTGTATGATCCTCTGGTCGGTGATCAATGGCCACACAACCCCCATTTTGCCGAAAATAGCCATGAACGACCATTTTCAATAATACCGAAGGCTAACACGTACGAGTTTTTAACCAAGAAATGGTCTCCACCAGAAATCCAAGAATGTGATCTATGGCAAGGAAACATATGTGGGGTGCGGTTTATGAGCCTCTAGGTGATGATAAATGGCCACACAACCCCCATTTTTTATGAAAATAGCCATGAGCGACCATTTTTCAATAATACTAGAGCCTAAGACCTACGGATTTTAGACCAAGAAATGGTCTCCACCAGAAATCCAAGAATGTGATCTATGGCAAGGAAACGTATGTGGGGTGAGGTGTATGAGCATCTGGTCGATGATCAATGGCCACACACCCCCATTTTTGTCGAAAATAGCCATGAACGACCATTTTCAATAATACCGAAGGCTAACACCTACGGATTTTTGACCAAGAAATGGTCTCCACCAGAAATCCAAGAATGTGATCTATGGCAAGGAAACATATGTGGGGTGAGGTGTATGAGCCTCTAGTCGATGATCAATGGCCACACAACCCCCATTTTTGTCGAAAATAGCCATGAACGACCATTTTCAATAATACCGAAGGCTAAGACCTACGGATTTTTGACCAAGAAATGGTCTCCACCAGAAATCCAAGAATGTGATCTATGGCAAGGAAACATATGTGGGGTGAGGTGTATGAGCCTCTGGTTGATGATCAATGGCCACACAACCCCCATTTTGCCGAAAATAGCCATGAATGACCATTTTCAATAATACCGAAGGCTAACACGTACGAGTTTTTAACCAAGAAATGGTTTCCACCAGAAATCCAAGAATGTAATCTATGGCAAGGAAACATATGTGGGGTGAGGTTTATGAGCCTCTAGTCGATGATAAATGGCCACACAACCCCCATTTTTTATTTAAATAGCCATGAGCGACCTTGAAAATAGCCATGAGCGACCATTTTCAATAATACTAGAGGCTAACACCTACGGATTTTAGAACAAGAAATGGTCTCCACCAGAAATCCAAGAATGTGATCTATGGCAAGGAAACATATGTGGGGTGAGGTGTATGAGCGTCTGGTCGATGATCAATGGCCACACAACCCCCATTTTTGTCGAAAATAGCCATGAACGACCATTTTCAATAATACCGAAGGCTAACACCTACGGATTTTTGACCAAGAAATGGTCTCCACCAGAAATCCAAGAATGTGATCTATGGCAAGGAAACATATGTGGGGTGAGGTGTATGAGCCTCTGGTCGACGATCAATGGCCACACAACCCTAATTTTTGTCGAAAATAGCCATGAACGACCATTTTCAATGACACTGAAGGCTAACACCTACGGATTTTTGACCAAGAAATGGTCTCCACCATAAATCCAAGAATGTGATCTATGGCAAGGAAACATATGTGTAGTGAGGTGTATGAGCCTCTGGTCGAAGATCAATGGCCACACAACCCCCATTTTTGTCGAAAATAGCCATGAATGACCATTTTCAAAAATACCAAAGGCTAACACGTACGGATTTTTGACCAAGAAATGGTCTCCACCAGAAATCCAAGAATGTGATCTATGGCAAGGAAACATATGTGGGGTGAGGTGTACGAGCCTCTGGTCGATAATGAATGGTCACACAACCCCCATTTTGCAGAAAATAGCCATGAACGACCATTTTCAATAATACCGAAGGCTAACACGTACGAGTTTTTAACCAAGAAATGGTCTCCACCAGAAATCCAAGAATGTGATCTATGGCAAGGAAACATATGTGGGGCGAGGTTTATGAGCCTCTAGTCGATGATAAATGGCCACACAACCCCCATTTTTTATGAAAATAGCCATGAGCGACCTTGAAAATAGCCATGAGCGACCATTTTCAATAATACTAGAGGCTAACACCTATGGATTTTAGACCAAGAAATGGTCTCCACCAGAAATCCAAGAATGTGATCTATGACAAGGAAACATATGTGGGGTGAGGTGTATGAGCGTCTGGTCGATGATCAATGGCCACACAACCCCCATTTTTGTCGAAAATAGCCATGACCGACCATTTTCAATAATACCGAAGGCTAACACCTACGGATTTTTGACCAAGAAATGGTCTCCACCAGAAATCCAAGAATGTGATCTATGGCAAGGAAACATATGTGGGGTGAGGTGTATGAGCCTCTGGTCGATGATCAATGGCCACACAACCCCCATTTTTGTCGAAAATAGCCATGAACGACCATTTTCAATAATACCGAAGGCTAACACCTACGGATTTTTGACCAAGAAATGGTCTCCACCAGAAATCCAAGAATGTGATCTATGGCAAGGAAACATATGGGGGTGAGGTGTATGAGCTTCTGGTCGATGATCAATGGCCACACAACCCCCATTTTTGTCGAAAATAGCCATGAATGACCATTTACAATAATACCGAAGGCTAACACCTACGGATTTTTGACCAAGAAATGGTCTCCACCAGAAATCCAAGAATGTGATCTATGGAAAGGAAACATATGTGGGGTGAGGTGTACGAGCCTTTGGTCGATGATCAATGGCCACAGAACCCCCATTTTGCCGAAAATAGCCATGAACGACCATTTTCAATAATACCGAAGGCTAACACGTACGAGTTTTTGACCAAGAAATGGTCTCCACCAAAAATCCAAGAATGTGATCTATGGCAAGGAAACATATGTGGGTTGAGGTGTACGAGCCTCTGGTTGATGATCAATGGCCACACAACCCCCATTTTGCCGAAAATAGCCATGAATGACCATTTTCAATAATACCGAAGGCTAACACGTACGAGTTTTTAACCAAGAAATGGTTTCCACCAGAAATCCAAGAATGTAATCTATGGCAAGGAAACATATGTGGGGTGAGGTTTATGAGGCTCTAGTCGATGATAAATGGCCACACAACCCCCATTTTTTATGAAAATAGCCATGAGCGACCTTGAAAATAGCCATGAGCGACCATTTTCAATAATACTAGAGGATAACACCTACAGATTTTAGACCAAGAAATGGTCTCCACCAGAAATCCAAGAATGTGATCTATGGCAAGGAAACATATGTGGGGTGAGGTGTATGAGCGTCTGGTCGATGATCAATGGCCACACAACCCCCATTTTTGTCGAAAATAGCCATGAACGACCATTTTCAATAATACCGAACGCTAACACCTAACGATTTTTGACCAAGAAATGGTCTCCACCAGAAATCCAAGAATGTGATCTATGGCAAGGAAACATATGTGGGGTGAGGTGTATGAGCCTCTTGTCGACGATCAATGGCCACACAACCCTAATTTTTGTCGAAAATAGCCATGAACGACCATTTTCAATGACACTTAAGGCTAACACCTACGGATTTTTGACCAAGAAATGGTCTCCACCATAAATCCAAGAATGTGATCTATGGCAAGGAAACATATGTGTAGTGAGGTGTATGAGCCTCTGGTCGAAGATCAATGGCCACACAACCCCCATTTTTGTCGAAAATAGCCATGAATGACCATTTTCAAAAATACCAAAGGCTAACACGTACGGATTTTTGACCAAGAAATGGTCTCCACCAGAAACCCAAGAATGTGATCTATGGCAAGGAAACATATGTGGGGTGAGGTGTACGAGCCTCTGGTCGATAATGAATGGCCACACAACCCCCATTTTGCTGAAAATAGCCATGAACGACCATTTTCAATAATACCGAAGGCTAACACGTACGAGTTTTTAACCAAGAAATGGTCTCCACCAAAAATCCAAGAATGTGATCTATGGCAAGGAAACATATGTGGGGCGAGGTTTATGAGCCTCTAGTCGATGATAAATGGCCACACAACCCCCATTTTTTATGAAAATAGCCATGAGCGACCTTGAAAATAGCCATGAGCGACCATTTTCAATAATACTAGAGGCTAACACCTATGGATTTTAGACCAAGAAATGGTCTCCACCAGAAATCCAAGAATGTGATCTATGGCAAGGAAACATATGTGGGGTGAGGTGTATGAGCGTCTGGTCGATGATCAATGGCCACACAACCCCCATTTTTGTCGAAAATAGCCATGAACGACAATTTTCAATAATACCGAAGGCTAACACCTACGGATTTTTGACCAAGAAATGGTCTCCACCAGAAATCCAAGAATGTGATCTATGGCAAGGAAACATATGTGGGGTGAGGTGTATGAGCCTCTGGTCGATGATCAATGGCCACACAACCCCCATTTTTGTCGAAAATAGCCATGAACGACCATTTTCAATAATACCGAAGGCTAACACCTACGGATTTTTGACCAAGAAATGGTCTCCACTAGAAATCCAAGAATGTGATCTATGGCAAGGAAACATATGTGGGGTGAGGTGTATGAGCGTCTGGTCGATGATCAATGGCCACACAACCCCCATTTTTGTCGAAAATAGCCATGAATGACCATTTACAATAATACCGAAGGCTAACACCTACGGATTTTTGACCATGAAATGGTCTCCACCAGAAATCCAAAAATGTGATCTATGGAAAGGAAACATATGTGGGGTGAGGTGTACGAGCCTCTGGTCGATGATCAATGGCCACAGAACCCCCATTTTGCCGAAAATAGCCATGAACGACCATTTTCAATAATACCGAAGGCTAACACGTACGAGTTTTTGACCAAGAAATGGTCTCCACCAAAAATCCAAGAATGTGATCTATGGCAAGGAAACATATGTGGGGTGAGGTGTATGAGCGTCTGGTTGATGATCAATGGCCACACAACCCCCATTTTTGTCAAAAATAGCCATGAATGACCATTTACAATAATACCGAAGGCTAACACCTACGGATTTTTGACCAAGAAATGGTCTCCACCAGAAATCCAAGGATGTGATCTATGGCAAGGAAACATATGTGGGGTGAGGTGTATGAGCCTCTGGTCGACGATCAATGGCCACACAACCCTAATTTTTGTCGAAAATAGCCATGAACGACAATTTTCAATGACACTGAAGGCTAACACCTACGGATTTTTGACCAAGAAATGGTCTCCACCATAAATCCAAGAATGTGATCTATGGCAAGGAAACATATGTGGGGTGAGGTGTATGAGCCTCTGGTCGATGATCAATGGCCACACAACCCCCATTTTTGTCGAAAATAGCCATGAATGACCATTTACAATAATACCGAAGGCTAACACCTACGGATTTTTGACCAAGAAATGGTCTCCACCAGAAATCCAAGAATGTGATCTATGGCAAGGAAACATATGTGGGGTGAGGTGTATGAGCCACTGGTCGATGATCAATGGCCACACAACCCCCATTTTTGTCGAAAATAGCCATGAACGACCATTTTCAATAATATCGAAGGCTAACACCTACGGATTTTTGACCAAGAAATGGTCTCCACCAGAAATCCAAGAATGTTATCTATGACAAGGAAACATATGTGGGGTGAGGTGTATGAGCCTCTGGTCGACGATCAATGGCCACACAACCCCCATTTTGCCAAAAATAGCCATGAATGACCATTTTCAATAATACCGAAGGCTAACACGTACGAGTTTTTAACCAAGAAATGGTTTCCACCAGAAATCCAAGAATGTAATCTATGGCAAGGAAACATATGTGGGGTGAGGTTTATGAGCCTCTAGTCGATGATAAATGGCCACACAACCCCCATTTTTTATGAAAATAGCCATGAGCGACCTTGAAAATAGCCATGAGCGACCATTTTCAATAATACTAGAGGCTAACACCTACGGATTTTAGACCAAGAAATGGTCTCCACCAGAAATCCAAGAATGTGATCTATGGCAAGGAAACATATGTGGGGTGAGGTGTATGAGCGTCTGGTCGATGATCAATGGCCACACAACCCCCATTTTTGTCGAAAATAGCCATGAACGACCATTTTCAATAATACCGAAGGCTAACACCTACGGATTTTTGACCAAGAAATGGTCTCCACCAGAAATCCAAGAATGTGATCTATGGCAAGGAAACATATGTGGGGTGAGGTGTATGAGCCTCTGATCGACGATCAATGGCCACACAACCCTAATTTTTGTCGAAAATAGCCATGAACGACCATTTTCAATGACACTGAAGGCTAACACCTACGGATTTTTGACCAAGAAATGGTCTCCACCATAAATCCAAGAATGTGATCTATGGCAAGGAAACATATGTGTAGTGAGGTGTATGAGCCTCTGGTCGAAGATCAATGGCCACACAACCCCCATTTTTGTCGAAAATAGCCATGAATGACCATTTTCAAAAATACCAAAGGCTAACACGTACGAATTTTTGACCAAGAAATGGTCTCCACCAGAAATCCAAGAATGTGATCTATGGCAAGGAAACATATGTGGGGTGAGGTGTACGAGCCTCTGGTCGATGATCAATGGCCACACAACCCCCATTTTGCCGAAAATAGCCATGAACGACCATTTTCAATAATACCGAAGGCTAACACGTACGAGTTTTTAACCAAGAAATGGTCTCCACCAGAAATCCAAGAATGTGATCTATGGCAAGGAAACATATGTGGGGTGAGGTTTATGAGCCTCTAGTCGATGATAAATGGCCACACAACCCCCATTTTTTATGAAAATAGCCATGAGCGACCTTGAAAATAGCCATGAGCGACCATTTTCAATAATACTAGAGGCTAACACCTATGGATTCTAGACCAAGAAATGGTCTCCACCAGAAATCCAAGAATGTGATCTATGGCAAGGAAACATATGTGGGGTGAGGTGTATGAGCGTCTGGTCGATGATCAATGGCCACACAACCCCCATTTTTGTCGAAAATAGCCATGAACGACCATTTTCAATAATACCGAAGGCTAACACCTACGGATTTTTGACCAAGAAATGGTCTCCACCAGAAATCCAAGAATGTGATCTATGGGAAGGAAACATATGTGGGGTGAGGTGTATGAGCCTCTGGTCGACGATCAATGGCCACACAACCCTAATTTTTTGTCGAAAATAGCCATGAACGACCATTTTCAATGACACTGAAGGCTAACACCTACGGATTTTTGACCAAGAAATGGTCTCCACCATAAATCCAAGAATGTGATCTATGGCAAGGAAACATATGTGTAGTGAGGTGTATGAGCCTCTGGTCGAAGATCAATGGCCACACAACCCCCATTTTTGTCGAAAATAGCCATGAATGACCATTTTCAAAAATACCAAAGGCTAACACATTCGGATTTTTGCCCAAGAAATGGTCTCCACCAGAAATCCAAGAATGTGATCTATGGCAAGGAAACATATGTGGGGTGAGGTGTACAAGCCTCTGGTCGATGATCAATGGCCACAGAACCCCCATTTTTCCGAAAATAGCCATGAATGACCATTTTCAATAATATCAAAGGCTAACACGTACGAGTTTTTGACCAAGAAATGGTCTCCACCAAAAATCCAAGAATGTGATCTATGGCAAGGAAACATATGAGGGGTGAGATTTATGAGCCTCTAGTCGATGATAAATGGCCACACAACCCCCATTTTTTATGAAAATAGCCATGAGCGACCATTTTCAATAATATTAGAGGCTAAGACCTACGGATTTTTGACCAAGAAATGGTCTCCACCAGAAATCTAAGAATGTGATCTATGGCAAGGAAACATATGTGGGGTGAGGTGTATGAGCCTCTGGTCGATGATCAATGGCCACACAACCCACATTGTTGTCGAAAATAGCCATGAATGACCATTTACAATAATACCGAAGGCTAACACCTACGGATTTTTGACCAAGAAATGGTCTCCACCAGAAATCCAAGAATGTGATCTATGGCAAGGAAACATATGTGGGGTGAGGTGTATGAGCCTCTGGTCGATGATCAATGGCCACACAACCCCCATTTTTGTCGAAAATGGCCATGAACGACCATTTTCAATAATATCAAAGGCTAACACCTACGGATTTTTGACCAAGAAATGGTCTCCACCAGAAATCCAAGAATGTGATCTACGACAAGGAAACATATGTGGGGTGAGGTGTATGAGCCTCTGGTCGACGATCAATGGCCACACAACCCCCATTTTGCCGAAAATAGCCATGAATGACCATTTTCAATAATACCGAAGGCTAACACGTACGAGTTTTTAACCAAGAAATGGTTTCCACCAGAAATCCAAGAATGTAATCTATGGCAAGGAAACATATGTGGGGTGAGGTGTACGAGCCTCTGGTCGATGATCAATGGCCACACAACCCCCATTTTGCCGAAAATAACCATGAACGACCATTTTCAATAATACCGAAGGCTAACACGTACGAGTTTTTGACCAAGAAATGGTCTCCACCAAAAATCCAAGAATGTGATCTATGGCAAGGAAACATATGTGGGGTGAGATTTATGAGCCTCTAGTCGATGATAAATGGCCACACAACCCCCATTTTTTTATGAAAATAGCCATGAGCGACCATTTTCAATAATATTAGAGGCTAAGACCTACGGATTTTTGACCAAGAAATGGTCTCCACCAGAAATCCAAGAATGTGATCTATGGCAAGGAAACATATGTGGGGTGAGGTGTATGAGCCTATGGTCGATGATCAATGGCCACACAACCCCCATTTTGTCGAAAATAGCCATGAATGACCATTTACAATAATACCGAAGGCTAACACCTACGGATTTTTGACCAAGAAATGGTCTCCACCAGAAATCCAAGAATGTGATCTATGGCAAGGAAACATATGTGGGGTGAGGTGTATGAGCCTCTGGTCGATGATCAATGGCCACACAACCCCCATTTTTGTCGAAAATAGCCATGAACGACCATTTTCAATAATATCGAAGGCTAACACCTACGGATTTTTGACCAAGAAATGGTCTCCACCAGAAATCCAAGAATGTGATCTACGACAAGGAAACATTTGTGGGGTGAGGTGTATGAGCCTCTGGTCGACGATCAATGGCCACACAACCCCCATTTTGCCGAAAATAGCCATGAATGATCATTTTCAATAATACCGAAGGCTAACACGTACGAGTTTTTAACCAAGAAATGGCTTCCACCAGAAATCCAAGAATGTAATCTATGGCAAGGAAACATATGTGGGGTGAGGTTTATGAGCCTCTAGTCGATGATAAATGGCCACACAACCCCCATTTTTATGAAAATAGCCATGAGCGACCTTGAAAATAGCCATGAGCGACCATTTTCAATAATACTAGAGGCTAACACCTACGGATTTTAGACCAAGAAATGGTCTCCACCAGAAATCCAAGAATGTGATCTACGACAAGGAAACATATGTGGGGTGAGGTGTATGAGCCTCTGGTCGACGATCAATGGCCACACAACCCCCATTTTGCCGAAAATAGCCATGAATGACCATTTTCAATAATACCGAAGGCTAACACGTACGAGTTTTTAACCAAGAAATGGCTTCCACCAGAAATCCAAGAATGTAATCTATGGCAAGGAAACATATGTGGGGTGAGGTTTATGAGCCTCTAGTCGATGATAAATGGCCACACAACCCCCATTTTTTATGAAAATAGCCATGAGCGACCTTGAAAATAGCCATGAGCGACCATTTTCAATAATACTAGAGGATAACACCTACGGATTTTAGACCAAGAAATGGTCTCCACCAGAAATCCAAGAATGTGATCTATGGCAAGGAAACATATGTGGGGTGAGGTGTATGAGCGTCTGGTCGATGATCAATGGCCACACAACCCCCAGTTTTGTCGAAAATAGCCATGAACGACCATTTTCAATAATACCGAAGGCTAACACCTAAGGATTTTTGACCAAGAAATGGTCTCCACCAGAAATCCAAGAATGTGATCTATGGCAAGGAAACATATGTGGGGTGAGGTGTATGAGCCTCTTGTCGACGATCAATGGCCACACAACCCTAATTTTTGTCGAAAATAGCCATGAACGACCATTTTCAATGACACTGAAGGCTAACACCTACGGATTTTTGACCAAGAAATGGTCTCCACCATAAATCCAAGAATGTGATCTATGGCAAGGAAACATATGTGTAGTGAGGTGTATGAGCCTCTGGTCGAAGATCAATGGCCACACAACCCCCATTTTTGTCGAAAATAGCCATGAATGACCATTTTCAAAAATACCAAAGGCTAACACGTACGGATTTTTGACCAAGAAATGGTCTCCACCAGAAATCCAAGAATGTGATCTATGGCAAGGAAACATATGTGGGGTGAGGTGTACGAGCCTCTGGTCGATAATGAATGGCCACACAAACCCCATTTTGCCGAAAATAGCCATGAACGACCATTTTCAATAATACCGAAGGATAACACGTACGAGTTTTTAACCAAGAAATGGTCTCCACCAAAAATCCAAGAATGTGATCTATGGCAAGGAAACATATGTGGGGCGAGGTTTATGAGCCTCTAGTCGATGATAAATGGCCACACAACCCCCATTTTTTATGAAAATAGCCATGAGCGACCTTGAAAATAGCCATGAGCGACCATTTTCAATAATACTAGAGGCTAACACCTATGGATTTTAGACCAAGAAATGGTCTCCACCAGAAATCCAAGAATGTGATCTATGGCAAGGAAACATATGTGGGGTGAGGTGTATGAGCGTCTGGTCGATGATCAATGGCCACACAACCCCCATTTTTGTCGAAAATAGCCATGAACGACAATTTTCAATAATACTGAAGGCTAACACCTATGGATTTTTGACCAAGAAATGGTCTCCACCAAAAATCCAACAATGTGATCTATGGCAAGGAAACATATGTGGGGTGAGGTGTATGAGCCTCTGGTCGATGATCAATGGCCACACAACCCCCATTTTTGTCGAAAATAGCCATGAACGACCATTTTCAATAATACCGAAGGCTAACACCTACGAATTTTTGACCAAGAAATGGTCTCCACCAGAAATCCAAGAATGTGATCTATGGCAAGGAAACATATGTGGGGTGAGGTGTATGAGCGTCTGGTCGATGATCAATGGCCACACAACCCCCATTTTTGTCGAAAATAGCCATGAATGACCATTTACAATAATACCGAAGGCTAACACCTACGGATTTTTGACCATGAAATGGTCTCCACCAGAAATCCAAAAATGTGATCTATGGAAAGGAAACATATGTGGGGTGAGGTGTACGAGCCTCTGGTCGATGATCAATGGCCACAGAACCCCCATTTTGCCGAAAATAGCCATGAACGACCATTTTCAATAATACCGAAGGCTAACACGTACGAGTTTTTGACCAAGAAATGGTCTCCACCAAAAATCCAAGAATGTGATCTATGGCAAGGAAACATATGTGGGGTGAGGTGTATGAGCGTCTGGTCGATGATCAATGGCCACACAACCCCCATTTTTGTCGAAAATAGCCATGAATGACCATTTACAATAATACTGAAGGCTAACACCTACGGATTTTTGACCAAGAAATGGTCTCCACCAGAAATCCAAGGATGTGACCTATGGCAAGGAAACATATGTGGGGTGAGGTGTATGAGCCTCTGGTCGACGATCAATGGCCACACAACCCTAATTTTTGTCGAAAATAGCCATGAACGACAATTTTCAATGACACTGAAGGCTAACACCTACGGATTTTTGACCAAGAAATGGTCTCCACCATAAATCCAAGAATGTGATCTATGGTAAGGAAACATATGTGGGGTGAGGTGTATGAGCCTCTGGTCGATGATCAATGGCCACACAACCCCCATTTTTGTCGAAAATAGCCATGAATGACCATTTACAATAATACCGAAGGCTAACACCTACGGGTTTTTGACCAAGAAATGGTCTCCACCAGAAATCCAAGAATGTGATCTATGGCAAGGAAACATATGTGGGGTGAGGTGTATGAGCCTCTGGTCGATGATCAATGGCCACACAACCCCCATTTTTGTCGAAAATAGCCATGAACGACCATTTTCAATAATATCGAAGGCTAACACCTACGGATTTTTTGACCGAGAAATGGTCTCCACCAGAAATCCAAGAATGTTATCTACGACAAGGAAACATATGTGGGGTGAGGTGTATGAGCCTCTGGTCGACGATCAATGGCCACACAACCCCCATTTTGCCGAAAATAGCCATGAATGACCATTTTCAATAATACTGAAGGCTAACACGTACGAGTTTTTAACCAAGAAATGGTCTCCACCAGAAATCCAAGAATGTAATCTATGGCAAGGAAACATATGTGGGGTGAGGTTTATAAGCCTCTAGTCGATGATAAATGGCCACACAAGCTCCATTTTTTATGAAAATAGCCATGAGCGACCTTGAAAATAGCCATGAGCGACCATTTTCAATAATACTAGAGGCTAACACCTACGGATTTTAGACCAAGAAATGGTCTCCACCAGAAATCCTAGAATGTGATCTATGGGAAGGAAACATATGTGGGGTGAGGTGTATGAGCGTCTGGTCGATGATCAATGGCCACACAACCCCCATTTTTGTCGATAATAGCCATGAATGACCATTTTCAATAATACCGAAGGCTAACACCTACGGATTTTTGACCAAGAAATGGTCTCCACCAGAAATCCAAGAATGTGATCTATGGCAAGGAAACATATGTGGGGTGAGGTGTATGAGCCTCTAGTCGATGATCAATGGCCACACAACCCCCATTTTTGTCGAAAATAGCCATGAATGATCATTTTCAAAAATACCAAAGGCTAACACGTACGGATTTTTGACCAAGAAATGGTCTCCACCAGAAATCCAAGAATGTGATCTATGGCAAGGAAACATATGTGGGGTGAGGTGTACGAGCCTCTGGTCGATGATCAATGGCCACACAACCCCCATTTTGCCAAAAATAGCCATGAATGACCATTTTCAATAATACCGAAGGCTAACACGTACGAGTTTTTAACCAAGAAATGGTTTCCACCAGAAATCCAAGAATGTAATCTATGGCAAGGAAACATATGTGGGGTGAGGTTTATGAGCCTCTAGTCGATGATAAATGGCCACACAACCCCCATTTTTTATGAAAATAGCCATGAGCGACCTTGAAAATAGCCATGAGCGACCATTTTCAATAATACTAGAGGCTAACACCTACGGATTTTAGACCAAGAAATGGTCTCCACCAGAAATCCAAGAATGTGATCTATGGCAAGGAAACATATGTGGGGTGAGGTGTATGAGCGTCTGGTCGATGATCAATGGCCACACAACCCCCATTTTTGTCGAAAATAGCCATGAACGACCATTTTCAATAATACCGAAGGCTAACACCTACAGATTTTTTACCAAGAAATGGTCTCCACCAGAAATCCAAGAATGTGATCTATGGCAAGGAAACATATGTGGGGTGAGGTGTATGAGCCTCTGGTCGACGATCAATGGCCACACAACCCCCATTTTTTATGAAAATAGCCATGAGTGACCTTGAAAATAGCCATGAGCGACCATTTTCAATAATACTAGAGGCTAACACCTACGGATTTTAGACCAAGAAATGGTCTCCACAAGAAATCCAAGAATGTGATCCATGGCAAGGAAACATATGTGGGGTGAGGTGTATGAGCGTCCGGTCGATGATCAATGGCCACACAACCCCCATTTTTGTCGAAAATAGCCATGAACGACCATTTTCAATAATACCGAAGGCTAACACCTACGAATTTTTGACCAAGAAATGGTTTCCACCAGAAATCCAAGAATGTGATCTATGGCAAGGAAACATATGTGGGGTGAGGTGTATGAGCCTCTGGTCGATGATCAATGGCCACACAACCCCCATTTTTGTCGAAAATAGCCATGAACGACCATTTTCAATAATATCGAAGGCTAACACCTACGGATTTTTGACCAAGAAATGGTCTCCACCAGAAATCCAAGAATGTGATCTACGACAAGGAAACATATGTGGGGTGAGGTGTATGAGCCTCTGGTCGATGATCAATGGCCACACAACCCCCATTTTGCCGAAAATAGCCATGAATGACCATTTTCAATAATATCGAAGGCTAACACCTACGGATTTTTGACCAAGAAATGGTCTCCACCAGAAATCCAAGAATGTGATCTACGACAAGGAAACATATGTGGGGTGAGGTGTATGAGCCTCTGGTCGATGATCAATGGCCACACAACCCCCATTTTGCCGAAAATAGCCATGAATGACCATTTTCAATAATACCGAAGGCTAACACGTACGAGTTTTTAACCAAGAAATGGTTTCCACCAGAAATCCAAGAATGTAATCTATGGCAAGGAAACATATGTGGGGTGAGGTTTATGAGCCTCTAGTCGATGATAAATGGCCACACAACACCCATTTTTTATGAAAATAGCCATGAGCGACCTTGAAAATAGCCATGAGCGACCATTTTCAATAATACTAGAGGCTAACACCTACGGATTTTAGACCAAGAAATGGTCTCCACAAAAATCCAAGAATGTGATCTATGGCAAGGAAACATATGTGGGGTGAGGTGTATGAGCGTCTGGTCGATGATCAATGGCCACACAACCCCCATTTTTGTCGAAAATAGCCATGAATGACCATTTTCAATAATATCGAAGGCTAACACCTACGGATTTTTGACCAAGAAATGGTCTCCACCAGAAATCCAAGAATGTGATCTATGGCAAGGAAACATATGTGGGGTGAGGTGTATGAGCGTCTGGTCGATGATCAATGGCCACACAACCCCCATTTTTGTCGAAAATAGCCATGAACGACCATTTTCAATATACCGAAGGCTAACACCTACGGATTTTTTACCAAGAAATGGTCTCCACCAGAAATCCAAGAATGTGACCTATGGCAAGGAAACATATGTGGGGTGAGGTGTATGAGGCAAAATGGGGGTTGTGTGGCCATTGATCGTCGACCAGAGGCTCATACACCTCACCCCACATATGTTTCCTTGTCGTATATCACATTCTTGGATTTCTGGTGGAGACCATTTCTTGGTCAAAAATCCGTAGGTGTTAGCCTTCGATATTATTGAAAATGGTCATTCATGGCTATTTTCGGCAAAATGGGGGTTGTGTGGCCATTGATCGTCGACCAGAGGCTCATACACCTCACCCCACATATGTTTCCTTGTCGTAGATCACATTCTTGGATTTCTGGTGGAGACCATTTCTTGGTCAAAAATCCGTAGGTGTTAGCCTTCGATATTATTGAAAATGGTCGTTCATGGCTATTTTCGACAAAAATGGAGGTTGTGTGGCCATTGATCATCGACCAGAGGCTCATACACCTCACCCCACATATGTTTCCTTGCCATAGATCACATTCTTGGATTTCTGGTGGAGACCATTTCTTGGTAAAAAATCCGTAGGTGTTAGCCTTCGGTATTATTGAAAATGGTCGTTCATGGCTATTTTCGACAAAAATGGGGGTTGTGTGGCCATTGATCATTGACCAGACGCTCATACACCTAACCCCACATATGTTTCCTTGCCATAGATCACATTCTTGGATTTCTGGTGGAGACCATTTCTTGGTCAAAAATCCGTAGGTGTTAGCCTTCGATATTATTGAAAATGGTCGTTCATGGCTATTTTCGACAAAAATGGGGGTTGTGTGGCCATTGATCATCGACCAGACGCTCATACACCTCACCCCACATATGTTTCCTTGCCATAGATCACATTCTTGGATTTCTGGTGGAGACCATTTCTTGGTCTAAAATCCGTAGGTGTTAGCCTCTAGTATTATTGAAAATGGTCGCTCATGGCTATTTTCAAGGTCGCTCATGGCTATTTTCATAAAAAATGGGGGTTGTGTGGCCATTTATCATCGACTAGAGGCTCATAAACCTCACCCCACATATGTTTCATTGCCATAGATCACATTCTTGGATTTCTGGTGGAGACCATTTCTTGGTTAAAAACTCGTACGTGTTAGCCTTTGGTATTATTGAAAATGGTCGTTCATGGCTATTTTCGGCAAAATGGGGGTTGTGTGGCCATTGATCATCGACCAGAGGCTCGTACACCTCACCCCACATATGTTTCCTTGTCGTAGATCACATTCTTGGATTTCTGGTGGAGACCATTTCTTGGTCAAAAATCCGTACGTGTTAGCCTTCGATATTATTGAAAATGGTCATTCATGGCTATTTTCGGCAAAATGGGGGTTGTGTGGCCATTGATCGTCGACCAGAGGCTCATACACCTCACCCCACATATGTTTCCTTGTCGTAGATCACATTCTTGGATTTCTGGTGGAGACCATTTCTTGGTCAAAAATCCGTAGGTGTTAGCCTTCGATATTATTGAAAATGGTCGTTCATGGCTATTTTCGACAAAAATGGGGGTTGTGTGGCCATTGATCATCGACCAGAGGCTCATACACCTCACCCCACATATGTTTCCTTGCCATAGATCACATTCTTGGATTTCTGGTGGAGACCATTTCATGGTCAAAAATCCGTAGGTGTTAGCCTTCGGTATTTTTGAAAATGGTCGTTCATGGCTATTTTCGACAAAAATGGGGGTTGTGTGGCCATTGATCATCGACCAGACGCTCATACACCTCACCCCACATATGTTTCCTTGCCATAGATCACATTCTTGGATTTCTGGTGGAGACCATTTCTTGGTCTAAAATCCGTAGGTGTTAGCCTCTAGTATTATTGAAAATGGTCGCTCATGGCTATTTTCAAGGTCGCTCATGGCTATTTTCATAAAAAATGGGGGTTGTGTGGCCATTGATCATCGACAAGAGGCTCATACACCTCACCCCACATATGTTTCCTTGCCATAGATCACATTCTTGGATTTCTGGTGGAGACCATTTCTTGGTCAAAAATCCGTAGGTGTTAGCCTTCGGTATTATTGAAAATGGTCGTTCATGGCTATTTTCGACAAAAATGGGGGTTGTGTGGCCATTGATCATCGGACCAGACGCTCATACACCTCACCCCACATATGTTTCCTTGCCATAGATCACATTCTTGGATTTCTGGTGGAGGCCATTTCTTGGTCTAAAATCCGTAGGTGTTAGCCTCTAGTATTATTGAAAATGGTCGCTCATGGCTATTTTCAAGGTCACTCATGGCTATTTTCATAAAAAATGGGGGTTGTGTGGCCATTTATCATCGACTAGAGGCTCATAAACCTCACCCCACATATGTTTCCTTGCCATAGATTACATTCTTGGATTTCTGGTGGAAACCATTTCTTGGTTAAAAACTCGTACGTGTTAGCCTTCGGTATTATTGAAAATGGTCATTCATGGCTATTTTTGGCAAAATGGGGGTTGTGTGGCCATTGATCATCGACCAGAGGCTCGTACACCTCACCCCACATATGTTTCCTTGCCATAGATCACATTCTTGGATTTCTGGTGGAGACCATTTCTTGGTCAAAAATCCGTACGTGTTAGCCTTTGGTATTTTTGAAAATGATCATTCATGGCTATTTTCGACAAAAATGGGGGTTGTGTGGCCATTGATCATCGACTAGAGGCTCATACACCTCACCCCACATATGTTTCCTTGCCATAGATCACATTCTTGGATTTCTGGTGGAGACCATTTCTTGGTCAAAAATCCGTAGGTGTTAGCCTTCGGTATTATTGAAAATGGTCATTCATGGCTATTTTCGACAAAAATGGGGGTTGTGTGGCCATTGATCATCGACCAGACGCTCATACACCTCACCCCACATATGTTTCCTTGCCATAGATCACATTCTTGGATTTCTGGTGGAGACCATTTCTTGGTCTAAAATCCGCAGGTGTTAGCCTCTAGTATTATTGAAAATGGTCGCTCATGGCTATTTTCAAGGTCGCTCATGGCTATTTTCATAAAAAATGGAGCTTGTGTGGCCATTTATCATCGACTAGAGGCTCATAAACCTCACCCCACATATGTTTCCTTGCCATAGATTACATTCTTGGATTTCTGGTGGAGACCATTTCTTGGTTAAAAACTCGTACGTGTTAGCCTTCGGTATTATTGAAAATGGTCATTCATGGCTATTTTCGGCAAAATGGGGGTTGTGTGGCCATTGATCGTCGACCAGAGGCTCATACACCTCACCCCACATATGTTTCCTTGCCATAGATCATATTCTTGGATTTCTGGTGGAGACCATTTCTTGGTCAAAAATCCGTAGGTGTTAGCCTTCGGTATTATTGTAAATGGTCATTCATGGCTATTTTCGACAAAAATGGGGGTTGTGTGGCCATTGATCATCGACCAGAGGCTCATACACCTCACTACACATATGTTTCCTTGCCATAGATCACATTCTTGGATTTATGGTGGAGACCATTTCTTGGTCAAAAATCCGTAGGTGTTAGCCTTCAATGTCATTGAAAATGGTCGTTCATGGCTATTTTCGACAAAAATTAGGGTTGTGTGGCCATTGATCGTCGACCAGAGGCTCATACACCTCACCCCACATATGTTTCCTTGCCATAGATCACATTCTTGGATTTCTGGTGGAGACCATTTCTTGGTCAAAAATCCGTAGGTGTTAGCCTTCGGTATTATTGAAAATGGTCGTTCATGGCTATTTTCGACAAAAATGGGGGTTGTGTGGCCATTGATCATCGACCAGGACGCTCATACACCTCACCCCACATATGTTTCCTTGCCATAGATCACATTCTTGGATTTCTGGTGGAGACCATTTCTTGGTTAAAAACTCGTACGTGTTAGCCTTCGGTATTATTGAAAATGGTCATTCATGGCTATTTTCGGCAAAATGGGGGTTGTGTGGCCATTGATCATCGACCAGAGGCTCGTACACCTCACCCCACATATGTTTCCTTGCCATAGATCACATTCTTGGATTTCTGGTGGAGACCATTTCTTGGTTAAAAATCCGCACGTGTTAGCCTTTGGTATTTTTGAAAATGGTCATTCATGGCTATTTTCGACAAAAATGGGGGTTGTGTGGCCATTGATCATCGACTAGAGGCTCATACACCTCACCCCACATATGTTTCCTTGCCATAGATCACATTCTTGGATTTCTGGTGGAGACCATTTCTTGGTAAAAAATCCGTAGGTGTTAGCCTTCGGTATTATTGAAAATGGTCGTTCATGGCTATTTTCGACAAAAATGGGGGTTGTGTGGCCATTGATCATCGACCAGACGCTCATACACCTCACCCCACATATGTTTCCTTGCCATAGATCACATTCTTGGATTTCTGGTGGAGACCATTTCTTGGTCTAAAATCCGTAGGTGTTAGCCTCTAGTATTATTGAAAATGGTCGCTCATGGCTATTTTCAAGGTCGCTCATGGCTATTTTCATAAAAAATGGGGGTTGTGTGGCCATTTATCATCGACTAGAGGCTCATAAACCTCACCCCACATATGTTTCATTGCCATAGATTACATTCTTGGATTTCTGGTGGAAACCATTTCTTGGTTAAAAACTCGTACGTGTTAGCCTTCGGTATTATTGAAAATGGTCATTCATGGCTATTTTCGGCAAAATGGGGGTTGTGTGGCCATTGATCGTCGACCAGAGGCTCATACACCTCACCCCACATATGTTTCCTTGTCGTAGATCACATTCTTGGATTTCTGGTGGAGACCATTTCTTGGTCAAAAATCCGTAGGTGTTAGCCTTCGATATTATTGAAAATGGTCGTTCATGGCTATTTTCGACAAAAATGGAGGTTGTGTGGCCATTGATCATCGACCAGAGGCTCATACACCTCACCCCACATATGTTTCCTTGCCATAGATCACATTCTTGGATTTCTGGTGGAGACCATTTCTTGGTCAAAAATCCGTAGGTGTTAGCCTTCGGTATTATTGAAAATGGTCGTTCATGGCTATTTTCGACAAAAATGGGGGTTGTGTGGCCATTGATCATCGACCAGACGCTCATACACCTCACCCCACATATGTTTCCTTGCCATAGATCACATTCTTGGATTTCTGGTGGAGACCATTTCTTGGTCTAAAATCCGTAGGTGTTAGCCTCTAGTATTATTGAAAATGGTCGCTCATGGCTATTTTCAAGGTCGCTCATGGCTATTTTCATAAAAATGGGGGTTGTGTGGCCATTTATCATCGACTAGAGGCTCATAAACCTCACCCCACATATGTTTCCTTGCCATAGATTACATTCTTGGATTTCTGGTGGAAACCATTTCTTGGTTAAAAACTCGTACGTGTTAGCCTTCGGTATTATTGAAAATGGTCATTCATGGCTATTTTCGGCAAA